>NW_024097692.1:0-108439 GCF_016545835.1 Crotalus tigris
TTCCTGACACCATCTGTTTTCTGACTACTTGTTTTGAGAGTGTGATGTTAGGATATATACAGAGCAGTTTTATGCCAGGTGTACATAAAGAGAATAGCATTGATTAGTCCTTTGACATGTTTCTTACTAACATTTGTTCGAAGTAGCTTGTGGCCTTGAATATGAGCCTCAATTTTAGGCAGATACTTTATCATGAAAAGAGAAGGACAAGCATGAAGGACCACTATCTAAATGGTCTCATCTAAATGCTTTCAAAACTTATTTCCTTCCTTGTAGCCCCTCCGTTACCATTCCTTCTTTATGCCCAGAAAAAAACAATATAACTAGGAAGATATACAGCATTTTCTCCACATTCAAGAATTTGAAGTAACTGCACTACTAGATAAGGATTTACTCTATCTTTGAGACAGACACGAAGACCTTTGAAAGGAGATCCATGTAATCCAAAGAATACAGGGGAGAAAAAAAGAACATCAAGGGGTGGAAGGTATTTGCCATGGCACCCAGAACATTTCCCAAAGTCTTTAGATAGGTTACCTGCCCTTTATCAACTCTTATTTGCTCCAATTCTGTTTTTAGACTGGATGCAGCAGCTGTTAAAAGATGGGGAAAGATTTTAATTTTATTTATGGACTCATATTCAGTTCATATTAAGTAGGAAGGACTAGTAAATTAGGAAGGCAAAATGGAATTCCCTGAAAGGTGCTTAAATATAAAGACAGCCCTAGTCTCACCTATTTCCTCTTTGCAATTCTCTATTTCTAGCTGCAGAGTCTCTTCTATGTTCTCTTTTAAACATTGTTCAGCTTGAATCTGTTCTTTTAAAAACAAAATTTCTGCCTTCAGTTTTTCTTCCAGATGATCGGCCGCAGTTCGTACACTAATAATGTCTTCACGATACTTGAGGACCAGTTCGCGGAGTTCCTGAAACAAAGGCTTAGATAGGTCAAACAACTGTCTTCCTGCATGTATATACTATGGTGTAATAAACTGTAAGGGACTTTGACTTAAAATTGATTTTGAAAAGGACAAAAGGAGGGAAAGATACAAAAGGGGAAATAGTCTTGAATGCTTTATAATATAGTAATTAGAAGTCTAGAGAATTCTCTCTTAACTGTTTTCAGAGTCCAGCTTACAGTGTTGTTTGAAAACATACAGTATTACCACAATTGCATAATAAGCTATTTTCCTTGATGTCAAATGCTTCCAAGCAGAAATGGGATGAACTTATGTGGCTACAAATCATACACTTTATAACTAAGAAACACTCTTTTCTCCTTATGAAACAAAAAATTAAGATAACAAAATATGGTGTAGGCTGCTTTAGAGTGAAAATACCAGTGATTGTTCAAGATATACTGAAAGTTATCTAGATGAAGGCAGATAAACACTAAAACATAACCATAGATAGGGTTGCAGTTTTTACTAATTTAAGATTTCAGTTTAGTTAAATATTACAATCAACATGTGGATCTACTCACATACATTACTAGAAACAAGTTTCTACTTTTCTAATCTTAAAAAAGTGATAGCTATTATTCCTAAACTTTAGTTGCAAGAATGTCTTACCCAATATTATGCCCTAAATCAGGGGTTCTCAACTTTGACAACTTTAAGATTTGTGGACTTCAACTCCCAGAATTCCTCAGCCAGCTTTGCTGGCTGAGGAATTCTGGGAGTTGAAGTCCACACGTCTTAAAGTTGCCAAGGTTGAGAACCCCTGCCCTAAATGGATCTATTTAAAATTAACCAAGAGGTATCCTACCTCTCCAGTTTCTGGAAGGATAAAATCCTCAGCTTGTTGTAAAGACACATGCAGACAATGTTTCCCTTGAAGGCTTTCGTTGTCTTTCTGGAGCCTCTCCAATTCCTCTGAAACAAGCTCTCGTGACTGCATCAGGACAGCCTCCAGCAAACAAAGAAAGAATTAAATCCTCAAAAATCAGCTCTTCAGATTAACTCACATTTCATTAACATGGTAGAAGCAGGTAGCAGACAAAACAGGAAAAAAAATACCAATATGAAGAATAGCCTTGCTCACTATGACTTTATCTCCCTGTTCCCACAACTTAATTAAATAGGTGAGCTGTGACGTTTTCAATTAAAACACTGAAAAAAGGGATCAGTTAAAAGATACAGCCAGTCTGTAAAGCTATTCAACACAAAACAAGCATAAGTATTCTGTGAAAACACATAAACCCAATTAAGGAAATATCCTTGAAGAGAAAGAGCTGGAGAGGAGAACCAATTAAAAGATTAAATTTTTGATTTTCAGAAATCACTTCCCAAACACTGACTGGTGTTGACCAGTCTATTGCTGGTTCCCTTGCCAATGGGAAAGTCTTGTCAGTACTTTCCTAGTGCAATGACTTATGGGATAGTAAGTACTTCCTAAAGAAACTAAGTCAGAGGTGTTAAAACTGGTGGCCCATGGGCCAGATGTGTCACATGCAGGCCATGCCCACCCCGGCTCCACAAAGGTCTGGACTGGAGGCTAAAACTTATAAGAAAGGTTGCTAGAATTGGGTATGTCTAGTTTAACGAAGAGAAGGACAAGGGGGGACATGACAGCAGTGTTCCAATATCTCAGGGGCTGCCATAAAGAAGAGGGAGTTAAGCTATTTTCCAAAGCACCTGAAGGCAGGACAAGAAGCAACGGATGGAAACTAATCAAGGAGAGAAGCAACCTAGAACTAAGGAGAAACTTCCTGACAGTGAGAACTATTAACCAGTGGAACAACCTGCCTCCAGAAGCTGTGAATGCTCCAACACTGGAAGTTTTTAAAGAAGAGACTGGACAGCCATTTGTCTAAAATGGTATAGGGTTTCCTGCCTGAGCAGGGGGTCAGACTAGATGACCTCCAAGGTCCCTTCCAACTTTTTTATTATTATTATTATTATGATGATGATGATGATGGATGATGGATCATCGCACAATCAGCCAGATGTTCAGACTGGATTTGGCATTTTGTCTACCTATCGAGTCCTTACCCAGGACCTGGGATAGGCAGATGTGGATGTTTGATGGTGTTACAGATATCGTCGCAGGATGGAAGCAGTTCCTAGTAAGGCTGCCTTTTGCAATTGACTAATAGCAAATTTGTCAGTGCCAATGGTGTTCAAGTGGTGCTCCAGTTGTTTTGGGATTGCACCCAAGGAGCCTATTACTATTGGTAGTACCCTTGCTTGCTTTTGCCACAGTCTTTCTATTTCTATTTGTAGGTCTTTGTATTTTGTTATCTTCTCCAGTTCTTTCTCTTCTATTCTGCTGTCTCCAGGCACTGCCACGTCCACTATCCAGACTTTTTTGTCTTTCTTATCGACAATTGTTAAGTCTGGGGTGTTATGTTGCAGGTGCTTGTCTGTTTGAATTCTGAAGTCCCAGAGCAGTTTAATTTTATCATTTTCTATGACTTTCTCTATTTTATGATCCCACCAGTTTTTGCTTACAGGCAAATGATATTTTTTGCAGATCTTCCAATGCACCATTGTTGCTACTTTGTCATGCCGCTGCTTGTAATCAGTCTGTGCAATCTTCTTGCAACAGCTTACCAAGTGGTCCACTGTTTCTTCAGCTTCTTTGCATAGGCGGCACTTACTGTCTGTTGCTTTCTTCTCAATTTTGACTGTATATGCATTTGTCCTTAAGGCTTGGTCTTGTGCAGCCAGAATTAGTCCCTCGGTCTCTTTCTTCAATTTTCCTGCTCTTAGCCATTGCCAGGTTTTATTATTATCTGCTTTCCCAGCTATTTTTTAATGTATTGGCCATGTAGTGCTTTGTCTTCCCATGCCTCTATTCTGTTCTTCATTTGGTCTTTCTTGTAGGCCAGTTTGGTCTCTCCAGTAGTCAGTAAGCCTTCCTGATATACTAATTTCAGTGCATCTTCATCATTGTTCTTCAGATATTCTTCCAAAGCCATTTTTTCTTCTTCAACCATCTGATGTACTTGTAGCATTCCACGCCCACCTATTTGCCTTGGTAGATAAAGTCTGTTAATGTCACTGCGTGGATGAAGGGCATGATTCATTGTCATTATTTTTCTGGTCTTCCTATCCATTGCTTTTAGTTCTGCTTGAGTCCAGTCCACTATTCCAGCTGTGTACCTAATGACTGGGATTGCCCAGGTGTTGATTGCCTTTATGGTATTTCCTCCATTGAGTTTGGACTTTAAGATCTTCTTCACTCTCTTGATGTATTCACCTCTAATCTTTTTCTTGACTTCAGTGTGCTTGATGTTGTCAGCTTGAAGGATACCCAAGTATTTGTAGTACTCTTCCTCATCCAGACTCTTAATGTTATTTTTGTGGGGCATCTTGATTCCTTCAGTTTTCACTATTTTTCCTTGTTTGATAGTAAGTGTGGCACATTTGTCCAAGCCAAACTCCATTACAATATCTTGGCTATATATACGGACAGTGTTGAGCAGCGATTCTATTTCAGATGATGTTTTTCCATACAGCTTCAGATCATCCATGTAAAGGAGATGGGATAGTCTGGTAGATGTTTTTGATGTTTGATAGCCATGTCCTGAGTTTTTATTATTATTATTATTATTATTGTTGTTGTTGTTGTTGTTGTTGTTGTTATTTTAAAAAAATCATGATACATCAGGATATGCCATGTGATGCGATCAAGTTTGACACCCCTGAACTAAGTAAAGATTCTGCATTTACAAATGATTTGGTCCACTTATTTCAACTGTGATTTGTTGGAAACATTAATAGTTAACTGGGTTCAGTTGTGGTAGCAAGGCCTTAGCAATTTTAACATTCTAGAAGTAAGTCAGCCACAGCAGATACAATTCTATAATAATTCATAATTACCTAACTTTAAAGAAAAACAAAGAACAAACACAGGAATCTACATTAAGTGAAAGAAGTTTGAGTGTACAGTTCTAGGAAAAAGAATAACTGTAGAATTGGCTGCATAAATAAAAATATAGAAACCCCCCCCTCCAAGGGCACATGATTTCCTCCAAAATACTGCAGAACAATAGATAACTCATAAGGAAGAAGACCAAGGTGTCTTCTAGAGCTTATTCTTACCACTATTAAGCTGCTATTTCATAGGCAGCACAGCTAATAAGACCATGAGGAGTTTATAGGAAACCCATCCAACTGAAATTCAGAGCTAACTTTTGTACCAATCCATCTTCCTGACTATATTTCTGGGCTTGCCTCCATAATGGCATGGCCCCAAGGTCTCTTATCTGTATCATTCCAATCAACTGTATACCTTTCTGTTCAGCTTTTTCCTAAATGTCATTCTGGCCTGTTAAGACAAACTGGTCTTTCACCATTTAGACCAGCTGGAAAAGAAACACACATCTGTTTTCTGATATCTAGGCAATACAGCAATCCTCTCTAGGTCCCAGCTTCAAAAAGTACAGGTGGTCCTTGTTCAATATTGTAAGAAGGATCATCCGAGTGACCATAAAACCAAAACCATGGCCGTCATCAAAAATACTATCTTAGTGTACAAGCAGGAACAAAAATAAGCAGTTTTGATGCTTGAATTTATTCATTTATTAGACTGGTATATCACTCATTTTGTATAATTCAAGGTGGTGTATATAATGTTTCTGCCTCCTATTCCTCCCACAATAACCTTGTGAGTAAGTTAGGCCAAAGAGCAGCTACAATGTATATATGAAAACAGGCAGCATGGTAGCCACAGCATTGTAAGCGTGTACGTTGTGACTGCCACTTATATACACATGCCACAATTTTACACAATACTGTTATCTTGCCTGTGTTGACGTCCCTATAGATGTTATTGGGACCCAAGTTGCCCAACACTGAAGGACAGACATCACCAGAAAACAACCGAACCCAACATCATCTGGGTTCTCCTCCCCTATTTACTGTCAAGCAGACCAGTATGTTCCTTAAACAATATCTAATTGATGCAGAGTGCCAAACTGGGTTAGGGCAGGTTTCCAAATTTCCCCTTCATAAACAGCATAAGGTAATTCCAACTGCAGATCTTAACTCACAGAAGACTGTTACGGTAGTCTAACTTGTTGCAGATGTATTGAAGAGAAGATACTGAAAGATCCCCTTCCCAGAAGCTCTGTGCCCCTTGTTGGTTCACTGGCTATTCCTATGAAACAATTTGTGCTTTTCATAGAGCATATAAAAGTTGGTTTTGCTCTTCAAATAAGGACAAGAAACAAACAGATACATTCTGTGCAGGCTTTTGAGAGCAAAACCAACTAAAATATCCTAAACTGTCCTCCATACTCAGCTAGAAATGGACAGCACCCAAGAGTGATACTTGTCTGTAGAAAAAACTTACTTCATTCTACAGTGCAGATAAATGGAATAATGTTCATATTGTTATTATATAACAATATTATAGATACAGAATAAACAACAAATATATTCAAATATGTGTATTAAAATAATTCTTCATTGTTTACCATTTGATCTTGGACATTTCTTTTAGCTTGACAAAATGCCTGCTGTAATTCACTAAGTAAGGCATCAGATTCCTGAACTCTAGCAGTAAGTGATGAGATCTGTCAAAAAAAGAGGGGGGGGGGATATGAATAAATTATACACACACATCACGAGTACCAAATGGCATATATAACTGGTATGCAAACATTTTCCTAACTTTTTAGCAGGCTTATTTGCATTTTTTTTCTATAGAATTCCATGCTGAAATCTCAGTAACAATGGGGCAAATGCTCCAAAATATTTAAAGGTAGTCTCCAAGTTGAGCTCTGCCTCTGGTGATTTCCCAAATACAACCATGTACAGGTAGTTGGAACTGCAATCTCGGTCACTGAGCAAAGCCCATAATCCTGGCACTCCCAATTGCACCAGTAAAGCAATCTTTGGGGTCATGAAGTGAATCTGCTGAAGGGTTTCCTTTCTCCTCTATGGGGCTCCAGAATGGAGCTGAACTCTTCAGGATTTCAACTCCATTTCTGCAGCCAGACAAAGAATTTCAACTTTATCTCCTCCACTTGAACCTTTCCTGCCAGCTTCCCCAATGACCCTCTGGAAAAGCTGGTGGAGAAGACTGCAAATGGCGATCACATGATCACGGGGCACTTGGTAATTGATGTAAATGCATGCTGTTGGTCAAGCACCAGAAATGCAGTCATGTGACTGTGAGGAGGAGCAACATTTTATGATGGCCAAAAGTAAAGCACCTTTTCTGAGGCCATTGTAACTTTGAACAGTTGTTAAACAACCAATTGTAACTTGAGGACTGTCTGCAGATTTTTAAAAAATCAACAATAGAGAATTGGTTTGCTACTGCTGCCTTCTGGGATGTTTTTTGAATTCCCAATCTATACTAACAACCTCATACTAATCATATTTGATCCTGTTAACTTTACTCTTAAAACATCTTCAGTATATTCTACAGTATACAATTTGTGTAAAAAGAATCAACCAGTTTAAATATATGCCCTATGCAATGGTCATTCTCACTTAAAGAATTTTTAGTTTTCTGTAAGATTTTCTTTACCTGATTTACTGAGTCTTCACTACTTTGTTTCATAAATTCCTCCAGCTCCTGTTTCTCTTGTATTGCTTTTTCTAGCTGATCGTTGGCCTGCCTCAACATCATCTGAAGTTTTTTCACCTATGGGGTTAGACACAATATAACATAAACATCCCTTTTCTAAATAAGGTTAAATTTTCCCCAAGACAAAAATCTATGCTTATAATTGAGAAACAAGATAAAATAAAGAAACCATGAAAATAAGAGTTTCATTATAGTCCACGCCCTCATTGCTTAATGATATAACCTTTTCTAACATCACAGCCATAACAAAATGTTAATACAGAATTCTGAATTCTTTATCTTAAAAGGGTAGAAAGATAATCTGTTGTGTTTGATTATGTTCATAAAAATGTACTATTTCCTCTTTTAGCATTAATGGAAATATCATACAATATGCTTTCATTCTCTGAAACGTAAGTATTCATAGCAGAACATAGAATCAAATACCTTATCCAAATGTTTATGAAGAAACTAAATTTAAAAGTTCTATAAATTCAGTTTAAACTTTAATAAGATCACTAGAGATTAAAAAAATCTGAAAGTATTTGGTTTGTCTTCTGGAGGGTTTACGCACAGGATCAGGTACTATTCTTTTTTTGAACTATTACCATCTGGCAGACGGTACAGGATAATAAAAACAAAAACAAATAGGCTGAAAAATAGTTTTTATCCCAGAGCTGTAACCATATTAAATATCACTGTATAGTGCAACATTGAAGTGCAATATTAGGGGCAGCGCAATGGTGAATAGAATGTGAAGGATGTGTGTATATAATGTATGTTGTTATTTGTGGTTTTTACTTGTGTATAGTGTGTACTGTGACAACACTTAATTTCATTGTGAGTTACACAATGACAATAAAGACATTCTATTCTATTCTATTCTATTCTATTCTATTCTATTCTATTCCTATTCTATCAACCTCCGACTTGTACATATATTTGAGAATGAATAAGAGGTTGAACTGAGTTGAAAGCAAACAAAGGAACTCTTTCCCCAAATTAGGTGCTTTTAACTCATTTCTCATGAAAACAAGAACAGATTTGCTCGCACCCTTATACAGACATGGGTGGAAGGCAGAAATCTCTGCACCTGTAAGTGACTCATGAACTGTAAAGAAAATAAGCATAATGATATAACTGGGGAATCATCATATGTTGAAGGGACAGTCAGTGCAGGGAATCAGTCTAAGTGAATCAGCTTAAAAACCAACTCTGATATTGAAAACAAGCTCAAAGTCTTTAATTAATGAACTCCAAATCCAAATCATTCAATACTGACCAACAATTAAGTACTCTTTAAAGCAGGGGTAGGCAACCTTGGCTCTTTTATGACTCGTGGACAGCCAGTTGTGCTGGCTCAGGAATTCTGGGAGTTGAAATCTACGAGTCATAAAAGAGCCAAAGTTGCCTACCCCTGCTTTAAACAATCTGAATGGTTGTGCATAAACAGCAAATGAATTTTATTGCAAAAGTCAGGACAGAAGCAATATTTATAATAAGTTATTTTTCTTATGCCTGTATATAATAAATGATGCTGAACTAACTGGTCATTGAATTAACACAAGGAGTAAGTTTGCGTAAGCGGCATTAATTTACCTATAATAATAATAATAATAATAATAATAATAATAATAATAATAATAATAATAATAATAATAATATCCTTCAAGCTGACAACATCAAGCACACTGAAGTCAAGAAAAAGATTAGAGGTGAATACATCAAGAGAGTGAAGAAGATCTTAAAATCCAAACTCAATGGAGGAAATACCATAAAGGCAATCAACACCTGGGCAATCCCAGTCATTAGGTACACAGCTGGAATAGTGGACTGGACTCAAGCAGAACTAAAAGCAATGGATAGGCAGACCAGAAAAATAATGACAATGAATCATGCCCTTCATCCACGCAGTGACATTGATAGACTTTATCTACCAAGGCAAATAGGTGGGCGTGGAATGCTACAAGTACATCAGATGGTTGAAGAAGAAAAAATGGCTTTGGAAGAATATCTGAAGAACAATGATGAAGATGCACTGAAATTAGTATATCAGGAAGGCTTACTAACTACTGGAGAGACCAAACTGGCCTACAAGAAAGACCAAATGAAGAACAGAATAGAGGCATGGGAAGACAAAGCACTACATGGCCAATACATGAAAAAAATAGCTGGGAAAGCAGATAATAATAAAACCTGGCAATGGCTAAGAGCAGGAAAATTGAAGAAAGAGACCGAGGGACTAATTCTGGCTGCACAAGACCAAGCCTTAAGGACAAATGCATACAAAGTCAAAATTGAGAAGACAGCAACAGACAGTAAGTGCCGCCTATGCAAAGAAGCTGAAGAAACAGTGGACCACTTGGTAAGCTGTTGCAAGAAGATTGCACAAACTGATTACAAGCAGCGGCATGACAAAGTAGCAACAATGGTGCATTGGAAGATCTGCAAAAAATATCATTTGCCTGTAAGCAAAAACTGGTGGGATCATAAAATAGAGAAAGTCATAGAAAATGATAAAATTAAACTGCTCTGGGACTTCAGAATTCAAACAGACAAGCACCTGCAACATAACACCCCAGACTTAACAATTGTCGATAAGAAAGACAAAAAAGTCTGGATAGTGGACGTGGCAGTGCCTGGAGACAGCAGAATAGAAGAGAAAGAACTGGAGAAGATAACAAAATACAAAGACCTACAAATAGAAATAGAAAGACTGTGGCAAAAGCAAGCAAGGGTAGTACCAATAGTCATAGGCTCCTTGGGTGCAATCCCAAAACAACTGGAGCACCACTTGAACACCATTGGCATTGACAAATTCGCTATTAGTCAATTGCAAAAGGCAGCCTTATTAGGAACTGCTTCCATCCTGCGACGATATCTGTAATACCATCAAACATCCACATCTGCCTATCCCAGGTCCTGGGTAAGGACTCGATAGGTAGACAAAATGCCAAATCCAGTCTGAACATCTGGCTGACTGTGCGATGATCGATAATAATAATAATAGTAGTAAAGTTGGAAGGGACCTTGGAGGTCATCTAGTCCAACCCCCTGCTCGGCAGGAAACCCTACACCATTTCGGACAAATGGCTGTCCAGTCTCTTCTTTATTTTTTATTTTTAATTTTTTTTTTTTTATTGAAAATTTTTAAATTTTTTACAAAAACAAATCCCCTTCCCATACCCCCCCCCAACCCTACCTCACCCCCCTCCTCCCCAACCTCCCAAACCCTCCCCTAGACTTCCCAGAGCTCAGTACAGGCTTAATTGAGAAAAAAACTTAAAACACTTTTAAAACCTAAACAAATTTAAATACAATCATCATTCTATATAAACTCCCTCCAAAAACGCAAATTTAAAAATTACTTTCTTTGAATATCTATAGCTATAATGTAAAATCTAATTTCTCCCTCTTTCTTTATCCTAATACAAAAAGATAAACATATAAACCTTTGTTGTACCATTAAAACTAAATACTCTTAGAAAACTTAAAGTAAATAAATATTTCCTTCAATCTTCATCATCTTCTCACCTATCCAAAAAAAAAAAAAAAAAACTTAAAAATCCTAAACAAATCTAGACACATTTAGTTAAACAAATTATTTTCTCTTAAAAATATTAATAATAATATTTAAAAGCTTGAAACACTTTTAAATCCTAAACAAATATAAATACAATCATCATTCTATATAAACTTTCTCCAAAAACACAGATTTAAGCATTACTTTCTTTCCTAAACAAATCTAGACATTTAATTAAGCAAATTATTTTCTCTTAGAAATATTAATAATAATATTTAAAAACAAAATTTAAGCATTACTTGAAACTTAAACAAATTATACTCCCTTCGAAACACAAATTTATTAGAATCCCCTCACTGAAATAAACAAATTATAATCCCTTCAAAACACAGTTTTAAACAATATTATCATTAAAGGTTTAAAACTTAAAACTGAAATATATTATTATCCCAAAACACATATTTAGACATTACATAAGACATTTTCCAAAAACGATATAAGTTTTACTTCTCCCACAATCTCAATAGTAAACTTGTCTAAAGTTCTCATTCAATGTCCATAATTTTCTGTCCAATAACCAGTTGCACCCACTATAAACACAAACTTCTTATCTAAAATTTTCATTCAATATCCATAATCTTCTGTCTAATAGCCAGTTGCATCTACTATAAGCACAATCCATATGGGTCTCTCTTGCCCGCAAGCATCGAAAAAAATGCGTGGAATTCTGCCCTTGAAGATCGCTCCAAAGAGTTTGTAAGTCCTGGTTGACCCACCAGCTCAGGAATCAGTACCTGTGAAACTTCCTCAACCTCCTTCTTCTGTTGGTCTTTCTCTTTACATTTATATGTTACTTTTTCTTTACATTTATATGTTGCACAAGTCTCAGGGACCGATACCTGTAAAACTTCCTCAGTAAATTCCTCCTTGTGTTGATCTTCACAGTTGTAAGTTGTACAAGTTATCCTCTGCCCGTTCCTCTCTTGTTGGTGCCCCTCAAGCTGAAATTTCCCAATTTCGATTTCAGGCAGCAATTCCACCCTTGAAGATGGCTCCAAAGACTTTGTAGGTCTAACTTCTCCCAGAGCTACCCTTGAAGATTGCTCCAAAGACTTTGTAAGTCCAACATCTCCCAGAGATTCAGAGACCGCTGAATATGAAACTTCCTTAACCTTCTTCTGTTGCTGCTTTTCTTTGGAGGTATGTGCTACACAAGTTGTCTTCTGCTCCTCAATCTGGACTTGTTGAGACCTAATAGATGGCGATGCACATACCCCCAGGACCGAAGTATAAAAATCTTTTGCTTGAGAAACAGTATTAAGTCTATGACATGTCCCCAGGTAGGTCACCACCATTCCAGTCGGAATATCCCATCTGAATAGAATTTTTCTCTTTTTAAGTTCATTTACTAGAAAAGCAAACTCCTTTCTTCTTCTTAAAATTTTAGATGGGATCTCCTTAAAAATTATGACATCTTGTGAAGCAATTTGAAATCTCTTCTTATAATAGGCTTGAACAATTTGATTGCGTAAGGATCTTTTACCAAAGTAAATTACCACATCTCTTGGCAGATTCTTCTGTGCTGCCACCACAGAGTTAACCCTAAATAATTTTTCAATTTCACTAAGTATTCCCTCTTTTTCTTTATTCAAAATCAATGCAAAGTCCTTTGCAACCATTTCTTTCAAATCTTCGTGCAAAGACTCTTCCAGGCCTCTGATTCTTAAGGCATATTCCATTTGTCCATATTGAAGCATAAGAATCTCATTTTCCATTTCTTTTTCCATACTTTCAATTTTCCCCTACATTATGTCCACTTTTTCAGCTACCTCTTCCACATGGGAGTTCACCTTTTCAAGAACAGAAGCAACTCCTTCTAAAGCCAAAACAAAATCTTGTCTCAAGATCTTATTATTTTCCTCTAAAATCTTTTTCATTTCTGCCCTAATTTGAATTATAACATCTCCCATCATGTTTTGTAAATCCTTCATAGTTATTAGCTGACCCCCAGAAGAGGGTGAAACTGTTGATTTAGAAGCTGTAGAAATCCCTGGACGCTTTGGAGCCATCTTAAAGAAAAACCTTTAGCCCTTCTTAAAAAATTATAAAAATTCCTTCAAAAATCATAACTCCCTCCAAAGAAGGTCATTATAATAAAAAGAAAAAAGGGGGAAAAAAAGGAAGAGAAAAAGAATTAAAAAAAAGCTTTAATCCTTCTTAAAAATTGCAAAAAATTAAACAGAAAAAAGTCCTTCAAAAAAGAGTCATTACAATATAAAGAAGGGAGAAGAAAAAAATAATAATAATAATAATAATAATTAAATAGAAAAAGTCCATTCCAAAAAAAAAATACTTAGAGATACCAAAAACAACCATTCCAATCATAAGAAAATAAAAAGGGAAAGGGAAAGGAAAGAAAAAGAAACACCAAAAAACCTGCCGGTCAGCATTCTAACTTCAAAAAAAAAAAAACACCGAGAGATTTGCCGATCGCCATTTTACTTTCCCTTTCAACAGAGAAAAAAAAAAATAAAATAAAATAAAAAGAGAGAATAAAAATAGAAGCAAGTCTTAAAACTTAAAATCCAAATAAATCAAAGAAAGGAAAAACTAAATCCTCTACTCAGCTCTGTCCGTTTATAAAAAAAAACTCACCAGTTCTCTTTAAGCACGGAGGTGTTGCAGCGGCTCGTTTTGTCCCTGAGGACAAAAACAGCTGGGAAGCGGAGACAAGTCCGAACTCCGTGGGAGCACTCCTTTCACCCCCCCCAAAAAAAAACTTGGGGGGTGCAAAAGAGGCTCTACCACTATTCGGACACTCTCTACCCCCCCCCTTTGCCCGGGAGGGGGATTTTGAACCGCTGAACAGCTGGTGTCTGCTGTTCATAGCGGTTCTTACACTTACCCAGGGAAGACGGCTACAAAGTAGCCGCCATCGCGCGCGCAAAATCCACCGGAAGTCCTGTCCAGTCTCTTCTTAAAAACTTCCAGTGTTGGAGCATTTACTGCTTCTGGAGGCAAGCTGTTCCACTGATTAATTGTTCTAACTGTCAGGAAGTTTCTCCTTAGTTCTAGGTTGCTTCTCTCCTTGATTAGTTTTCACCCGTTGCTTCTTGTCCTGCCTTCAGGTGCTTTGGAGAATAGCTTAATTCCCTCTTCTTTATGGCAGCCCCTGAGATATTGGAACACTGCTATCATGTCCCCCCTTGTCCTTCTCTTCGTTAAACTAGACATACCCAATTCTAGCAACCGTTCCTTATATGTTTTAGCCACGAGAATTCGTAATGTAGCAAAGAGAACAAGCGCTAGCAATGTTGTTTTTACCCACTGCTTATTCTGTCTTAAGGTCCAGCAGCTTTCCCTTGACATAAATAGCAACAGGCATTTCACAGATGTCTCTACCTCAGCTGCACACACTGACTTGGCTATTCTTGGATTAGGCATGAATATCAGTATGAATATTACTGAGAGAGAGTTCAAAGGCCAGCTCCTATAGGGCAAAGGTGTTGGAACTGGGGAATTTGCTGAGACCCAGGTGAGTTTTCAAAGTTCAGATCTCTCTCCAATTGTTTAATGGGTGTGTGGCTTATTCTTATTAGATGGCTTCCCTATAAATGTCTCATTTATTACAGGGAGGTAACTCTTTTCATATACTCTATTGGCCAAACTAATGAGTTTTAAATATGCTGAATCCTAAGAAGTTGAGTCAGAATAGACAAAACTGAAATAGTAACTGAAAAGGAGTAATATCTAAGGTTCATAGAGAACCACCAACAAACGTGTCCTCATTTTACACCAGTGTTTCCCAAACTTGACAATTTTAAGGCATGAGGACTTCAACTCCCAGAATTCCACAGCTAGCAACGCTGGCTGTGGAATTCTGGGAGTTGAAGTCCACATGCCTTAAAATTGTCAAGTTTGGGAAACACTGTTTTACACTAACACCTTTAATAGGATGAAATATGAATGGGATGATCAATGAACGTGGATTGCCTTTGTGATTTTTTACTGCATTTTATTTTAATTTTATGATGTAAATTGCCCTGAGTTGTGAAAAGATAGGGTAGTATTGGTGCTGTAATTAGTAACTAAATAGCCCTAAGTGAAAATTAACTTTTTATTTCTCCTTACCCCTTGGAATCATCTCACTTTCTGTTTGATTATTTATTTATTTATTTATTTATTTATTTATTTATTTATTTATTTATGAGACTTATATACCGCTTTAAGTGCAAGCACTCTCTAAGCGGTGTACACCAGTAAGCAATGTATATGTCGGGCCTTAGAGGAGGGCGCTCCCAAAACCCCGTTCCAGACGGATACTCACCTAATGGCCAGCAAGCTTCCTGAGTTGACTACGGTGATCTGAGGCCCGACATCCAGCTGACGATGCCGAGCATGCGCAGTCCAATCGCCGTGCATGCGCAGTTGATGCCTGCGCAGTCCAATTGCCGTGCATGCGCAGTTGGTGCCTAGGACAAGGCCACGCATGCGCAAAGGACCGAGACAGCCTAAACCACTAACTGCGCATGCGTGGCCACAGAACTGAAGCAGATAGAGCGATCGCACTACAGCTGGACAAAGGCATCGTCTGGAAGCTTCGGGATTAATGGCCGGTTATGCGAGAATGGGGCGGGGTAAGACATAGGGGTGGTGCTGTATGGGTGTTGGCGTGGGTGGTGCTGCATGGGCGTTGGTGTGGGTGTGAGAAAGGTGGGGCAACGATGAATTGTATATAACCACACTTGGAAGAAATGATCCTTAGTGCTGACTTTGTGCATCCGGTGTAAGAAGCATATTAAAGCGTTAGTCCTCGTACCTGGCGTGGTGTTTGTGTGGTGATACTTGGAGCTGGAGTCAGGACGAGGTTACAGTAAGTCAGCACTAAGGATCATTTCTTACAGTATATATATATATATATGTATGTATGTATGTATGTATATGTTGGGTGGCTTGCTGGTGCAAATCCAAACAACTTGCCGTCTGGAGAGCCGAAACACAGACCACCCTCAAGACAGATACACACACCAACAAACTCCGAAGACTACAAGAACGCCAGAAACAAACCCCTCCCCCCTCACAGCCACACATGAAGCAAACAGTGCATAACATCTCAGATAGGATCCTCACCAAAGCCGAAACCAATGTCCTTTCCAAAGGATTCAACTTTGCAGTCACTCCCAAACACATCCCCACTGAAACCATTATATGTGGAATTGAAACCAGCCTGACCAAAATCAACCCCGACGATGCTAACAGAATCAGACTCGAAATCACCAACATCCTCTGCACCAGCAAGCCACCCAAAAGCAACTTACCCAAAGAGGAACAGACAGCACTACGTAACCTTAAAGAAGACACCAGCATAATAATCCTACCAGCAGACAAGGGCAACGCCACGGTGGTTATGAACACATTTGACTACCAAACCAAATTAACCAACCTACTCCAAGACTCCACATACAAACCCCTAAATACAGATCCCACCACCTACCTGAAAAAAACCACCAGATCCAAAATAAAAGCCTCCCCCATTAGCGAAGAGATCCAGCAAAGAATCATTCCCAGAGAGAAATCATCCAGATGCCCCAACTCTATGGTCTCCCCAAGATACACAAAGAAGGAACCCCACTCAGACCTATAGTCAGCTCCATAGGCTCACCTCTACAAAACCTAGCCAAATTTCTCGCCAAACAACTACAGCCCTATGCAGAATCCATTACCTCACACGTAAAAAACTCATTCCAGTTTATAGAGATCATAAAGAAACAAAACTTACAGACCAGCGACCTACTAGTGAGCTTCGATGTCATATCCCTCTTCACACAAGTGCCTATCAAAGAAGCCTTGACAGCTATCCAAAACAAATATAACCCCCCCAAACACATCTTAGATCTGACCAACCACTGCCTATCCAACACATAATTCATCTATAATGGACAAAAATACAAACAAACAGAAGGAGCACCCATGGGATCACCCCTCTCACCTGTCATTGCCAACCTCTACATGGAACACTTTGAAACCCAAGCTCTAGAAAAATCGGATCACAAACCCAAACTCTGGCTCAGATACGTAGACGACACCTTCATAATCTGGCCACATGGGAAAGAAAAATTGGACAACTTCCTCACACACCTCAACAGCCTACACCCCAAAATACAGTTCACCATGGAAACAGAAACTAACAACCAACTTCCCTTCCTGGATGTCTTAGTCTACAATAAATCCAATGGCTCCCTAGGACACACCATCTACCAGAAGAAAACACACACAAACCGCTATCTGCACGCTCTCTCACACCAACACCCAGCACAGATCAACTCTGTAGCCAAGACACTCATCTCCAGAACAAAACGCTTAGCTGACGAACAACACCTAAAACCCGAACTACACAGTCTCACCAATGTACTAACATCCAATGGATTCCATAGAAATAAGATTACAAACCTAATCCAAAAAGAAACCCCCACTAAAATCCAAGACAAAGAACAAGAACACGGCAAAGCCATCCTCCCATACATAAAAGGCATCACAGACAGAATCAGTAAGATCCTCCATAAACACAACATCAAAACAGCATTCTGCACAAACAGAAAAATATACACCATCCTTAGAAACCCCAAAGATAAAATTGAATTAGAAAATCAAGGAGTATACGAAATCCCATGCACCACTTGTCCCACCACATACATCGGACAAACCAACAGAAGAATAAGTGCACGCATTGAAGAACATAAGAACTCAATCAAAAAAGAGGAAACAACATCTTCCCTGGTCCAACACCTTAAAGCTACAGGACATGAAATTGACTTTAAAAATACCAGAACCATTGCTAAAAGTGAACATTTTAATAACAGAATAATCAGAGAAGCCATTGAGATAGAAAAACGCCCACACAGCATGAACAAGCGAGATGATACCTCCCGCCTACCAGCCATTTGGAAACCCGCCCTCATTGACAAACGACTCCCTAACACAAAAAATGATACCAGACCAACACTCACAAAAACCACACAGGAGGTCACCACCAAACATCCACGCAAAAAACAAAC
This sequence comes from Crotalus tigris, assembly GCF_016545835.1. Lineage (NCBI taxonomy): Eukaryota > Metazoa > Chordata > Lepidosauria > Squamata > Viperidae > Crotalus > Crotalus tigris. Next base: position 18,101 of record NW_024097692.1, read on the forward strand.
CCAAAGCCACACTGACTATGAGGCACGACCACAAACCAGAAGCCAGACCACAGCTGCATCATTAGCCACTTTAAACCCCCCCAATCCATACATGAAGCAAACTGACACCCTCCATGAAGAGGAAACACGACCACGAACACGAAGCCAAGGAATGGCAGGGCAGCCCAAAATCTTGAATCCCTCTGCAACTCAGACTAACCTGAGCACAACCAAACAGAACACTCCCCCAGCCAATCAGAGCACAGCCAAGCCCCTAACCATTCAGAACACACCTCCACCCAATCAGAACACAGCCAAGCTCCCATCCAATCAGTTCATACCCTCACTTGCAGTTAAAAGGAAGAAACAGCTAAAACCACACATTGCTGCTCAAAGCAAGAAGCTAAAAACACCAGCCTGAAGATGACGAATGTGACTTCGTCGAAACGTTGCCAAGACACTTCCAATTTTACGCGGGAGAAAACCCGAACAACCAAAGACCTATATATATATATATATATATGTAGGTCTTTGGTTGTTCGGGTTTTCTCCCGCGTAAAATTGGAAGTGTCTTGGCGATGTTTCGACGAAGTCCCATTAGTCATCTTCAGGCTGGTATTTTCAGCTTCGTGCTTCGAGGAGCACGAAGCTGAAAACACCAGCCTGAAGATGACGAATGGGACTTCGTCGAAACATCGCCAAGACACTGCCCCCAACAATCTGGGTCCTCATTTTACCTACCCCGGAAGGATGGAAGGCTGAGTCAACCTTGAGCCGGTGAGATTTGAACCGCTGACCTGCTGAACACAATCAGCTAAAGTTGCCTGCAGTACTGCACTCTAACTGCTGCGCCACCTCGGCTCATCAACTGAGAGACCAAACTGCACTCACCTGATCCCTTGTTTCAGCCTCTTGAATCTGGATACCTTGCAACTGTTTTTCATAATTTGAACACATATCACAGCGCCTTCCCAGCTTGTTCCCAGCATTTTGCACCTGGAGAACATAAAACCGTTACTTCTCTGGGAAGCTTCATAGAAGAATATGTGTAATTTCAACTATGATGATGGCTATAACTGTAGCAATTTTGGATAAAAATCAAGATATTTTCAGGAGAGAGGTAGCATGTAATACACAAATCATCCTCTGTGTAATACATAATCATCTGTAAAATACTGATGAGAGTATATAGCAGTGGTGGCAAACCTATGGCATACGTGCCAGAGGGGGGGTACTCAGAGCCCTCTCTGTGGGCACGCGCACCTCGCTCTTTGGCTAAGTTTTCGCAGGAAAAAGCCATTTCTCAAGATCCTTCCTAGCTCTTTTTAAGAGCAATCCTGCGAAAACTTAGCCAAAGAGCTTGCAGTCCATTGGGATACAGTCTTTTAGCTCCTATAGAGTGCTTCCAAAAACAGCCAATCCCTTTGTTTGGAAGTGCTTCATAGGTGTGGGAGCATTTTTTTATCCCAACAGAGATCTGGCAGAAGGCTCTGTTTCTCAAGCGCCCAATTCCAGGCATATGGAGCTTGCAGATCTGACAAAGACTGCAAGCTCCGTATGCCTGGAATGGGGTGCTTGAGAAACGGAGCGCTCCTTTCCATGCAGTCACACAGGGTGCTTCAAAATGCAGGGAATCTCTGCATTTTGAATAGCCCCACCAGAGCACAAACACTCCACAATCCACAGTGCCAAACCCTAATCCCCACCACAACCCAGGGCATCCACAAGGCCAAATCCTAACTCCCATCCCCGAGCAACCACATTCCTTCACTAACCTCCTTTCGAGCTCCATTCTCTGTGTGCAGGGCAACAAAAGAAGTTTGTGGGACTAAAAAAAAAAATCTGACCTTCCAACTTCTTGTGGAAAAAAAAAGATCTCGCAAAGTTGGAAGGTCTGGTTGAACTTTTTTTTTTAACCGGTAGTCCCACAAGCTTCTTTTATTACCCTGCATGCGGTGGTGGAGAACAGAGCTGGAAAGGAGGTTAGTGAAGGGAGGCTTTGGGGAAGCAAGGGGAGACAAGGAAAGGTCTGTTCTGCTCTCCGCCAGCATCAGGGCTCGGAGGCTTGTTTTCACCAAGAAAAAGCCATTTCCCAAGCCCCTTCCTAGTGAAAACGGAGCCAAAGCGTGCCTCTCTCTTATTGAGAGCAATCCTGCGAAAACAAAGATCACGAAGGATAGCACAGTTAGTTCTAAAAATGAAATCCTTAAAATGTGGAATTCTCTGCCAAATAATTTTAAGTCAATGAAAGCATTTGGGATTGCTTTCCTTTGTTTGTTTGGATCATTTTTTGCTTGTGGGCAGCTGTTTTCAGCTTTGAATTATATCAAATCTGATACCAGAAACAGATTAACAGATGCCCTTAGTGCTGCATGTGTTGCTCTCAAACTTACAAAGTATGAGCCAAGGTTTGACAAAATATCAGCATGCATACAACAGCAAAAATCACATTAACTGTTCAAAAGCATGCCAAATGCAAACTTTTACCTTTCAATAAAAATTGTTTGTATCATTGAAAGCTTTGTTATTGTATTTTTCTTTTAAGACAAAAGATGTTAATGTATGAGTTGTTTGTTCTAAACTAAAATCTCAGTATTCAGGTTTCATTGCTGTGTTGGCACTTTGCGATGAATAAGTGAGTTTTGGGTTGCCGTTTGGGCACTCGGTCTCTAAAAGGTTCGCCATCACTGGTATACAGTATGTACAAACACATACCTCTTTCTGAAGCAGATTCCATTCTGTTTCACTAACTAAACGGTAACCATTAGGAGACACATAAGCATTTTCTACACTCTGTGTGATGCTGGAGAGAAGGGATGCTGTTTCCTCCTGCTCTGGTGTCATTGCTGTGATTGCTTTTTCCTGGTCTTTGGTTAGCATAAACCCACCAGGCATTTGCAGAGAGCCCAGGGAGGCAGTGTCAAAGTTCTCTGATATAGAGTCTGCCCCAACCAATGGCCCAAAGTCAGATTCATCAAGATTCCCAGCTGATTTGGCTTTGTTGTTGTAGCCCAGACTTTTGGCTTGTAAAGATCCCGATGTTCCCAAACTGTCTGTTGACTGAGCTCTACGCAGTCCCTCTTTAAACATGTCACTGTCTGACTTGAGAGATTCTCCTGAAGACAGCAACGCATCTGTGTCAAGCGAGTGGGCTGAACCATGAGTGCTGTTGATGTGCACCTATAATTGAAACAGAAAAACTGTCCAATAATAGAAACTCCCTTACATCCAGCCAAATCATTGCTCCACCAACAGGTCCTGTCTACACTGAACAGCTTTGAATATTTCTAAAGATCAGTATTCAAGAAGTGCTGAGAACTGAATGGAGAATTTGGGGAGTACTAAAATATTTAACCTGCCAATGAGCTATGGACTTTCCCCCTCATTTATCTCCAAAATGAAATCTTCTTCCAACTACCCCTTCAGTGGAGTTTTCATTATTCATAACATTTCACTTTTGATGCATGCTATCTTTTTATAGCTTATTTTCATTCAGATTAGGAGTTATTTCTTATTCAGAAATCAACAGTTTGTCAACCCCTCTACTTGCTCTGGAATGGGCTGTGCTCTTAAAGAAATAGTTCTAAAGGAGACTAGAATGCTTCTAGATTCAGACTCTGAATGGATCAGTTAAGTGGAAAATATGGCCAGAGATGCATTTGCTTAGCCACAGCCATTTGGGGAGCAGGAAGCAATTCATAGTCTCTTCACTTCAAACAGGGTTACTGAACTATGCTCTATTTACAGCTGTCCTTGAAGACCGCTCAAGTGCTGCAACTCGTACAGAATGTTGCAGATTGCATTCTGATGAGGAAGATATGATTCAACTGTAGGACCAGATCAGTAAATACTACATTCATTGCTAATATGTTTCTAAATATAATTTAGGTGCTGATAGTGACCTATAAAGCTCTATAGAGCTTAACCTCAGGTACCATCAGTATTAATTCCTTCTAATAGAACCTGTCCATCCTGTTTGTAACTCATAAAAATAGCTTCTTTACTTTGAAAGTAAAGCTTAAGATAAATATTTTGAGGAAACACAAAACAAAATTCTCATTGAGAATGTATTGTGAAAGAACTGGAACATCTGTCTTCCATTTTAGGCTTATTTGGAACAGTTTCTCAAATACAAAGCTATCAAACATCAGTGATTAATCTGTTTGTAAGAGAACAGAATCCCTTGCCAAAATATTTTGCAAAGTCATATAACAATCTCTCCCTTTTTTAAACCATACTTACAACGTCTCAAATTATTTCATACTTATTGACCTGTACCTTGATTAAAAGCTAACTTCTGAAACATATTTTGTCATGGATCAATAATAAAATAAATTTCAAGTCAAGTTACATAGTTGTAGGAGATGGTAAGAAAACTCACACAATGGATCAATTGCTTCACAATAAATATTGTAATTTTAAACATTGTTGCAAGAAAAGAAGAATTTGCTTTCAATTGCCAATTTCAGGGCTGGTATAAAACCAGCTCTTATAGATACAGTATTCAAAAATCAAATGCATTCTCCCCCTGGCTGTACCTTCAATCTCTGTCAAACTGTTCCATAAAAAAATCATTGAAGAGTGACTTATGGAACTATTCACACAATGTGCTTAACCTGGTTATTAAATTAACCACGCAATACATTGTCAGTTTGTACAATATACTGGGCAATAAACTGACTAAATGGGTTGATTCACGTAACACACTAAGCAAAAACGAAGAAGAAGAAAAAACATTCCCAATGAAGAGAGTGCTGTTAAAATAACTAAGTTTACCTCTTCACCAGGGAATGATGGAAGCGCTTCTTCATGAACTGTAGAACATATTACCGGTACATTTGATTCATCGTCAGTGCCTTTCTCCTTCTTTCCTTTCCTTTTATGAAGTCTTCTTTGCTCTTCGTCCTCCTAGAATAAAAGTTGAAAATCAAAGTGTTTTTTTTAAATATGCAAGACACAAAATGCTCCCTTTATCCCCACATACCAAAACTGCATCATTTCAGATTAATACAAATCGTTCTTAAAAATCCAGACTACAACATCATTATCTTTTAGTATAATTGACATTTCAATATATCTAACTTAAAATATTTCCTTATGCAAAATATTGGATATTAGTAATGCAAACATCAGAAGCCCATACAAATTATGCAAACTACAAGTAGTCCTTGACTTACAACTATTCTTTAGCGACCGTTTGAAGTTACAACAGCACTGAAAAAAGTAACTTGGATCTGATCCTTGCACTTTATAATTGTCGCAGCATCCCCGTGGTCCTGTCATCAGATTCTGGGCACTGACAATCGGCATGTATTTATGACGGTTGCAGGGTTCTGGAATCCTGTGCTCTCCGTTTACAATCTTCTCAGCCAGCTTTGGACAAGCAAGGTCAATGGGGGGAAGCCAGGTTCATTTTACAATCACATGGTTCACTTAACGACTGCATGATTCGCTTAACAACCATGTCAAAAAAGGTCATAAATCAGGTGCGACTCATTTAGCAAACTGCCTTTCGTAGCAACAGAAATTCTGGTCTCAATTATGGTTGTAAGTTGAGGACTATCTGCATAATTCACAATGCATATCCTTCTTCTGTTCATTCTGCATATGTACAACCAACCTGACAAATATATCACAATCCATTTTAATCCCACCTAGATACTTGATATCATTAAGAATATGCCCTCCTCCCCCCAAATATTACAGTACTAGAAACGAGTGTTCCCTTGCATCTTCCTCCAGTCTCCCTTGTTCAATCACAAGCAAGCCTGGCTACAAATCTCAATGCTGCATTAGCTAACCTGGTCTTTTTTCTTTAGTTCTTCAACTTGCCGTAGCTGTTCTGAGGTCAGCACCATCTCCATCCACTGCATGTCCCTCATCAATAAACGCTGTGACTCCAAGAACTGGTCATTGGCCTTCTGCCATGTGTGCTTGAGCTGATTATGCTGTTGCCTTTCCTGCTCTAGTAGATGGCATACTATATGAAAACAGACAGTGAACTCCATTTTGAATTGTTGCAGTTAAGTTTGCTCACAAAGTTAACTGCAATAATATTTTGTACATATCTAGGAACATACTGAGCACTAACATACACAATAATTGGAAGCCATGTAAGCATACTGTTCAAATAGTCCTCATTTCATGTCATAATTTACTGCTCTTATAGACAGCAATCATGAAGTATAGACAATTAAAAAAAGAATCTTAAAAACCAAATGAGTAAAACAGAAACTATATAGCTAAAAACAACAGCAAGAAAATTGGTAATAAATTTATTTTATAGTTATATATTAATATAAATATGTATTTATATAAATATATTTAATAAACATAAGGAACGATACACCATTTTCAACCACACATTCAATGTTTTTATCCTAACTAAAATAGAAATAAAATGCAGCAAAAGGAATCTTTAAATTTTCTTCAAGACTCAGAGAATAATGGAGTTGGAAGGGACCTTCTAGTCCAACCCCTGCTGAAGTAGGAAACATGAAATCATTTCAGACAATTGATTGTCCAAACTCTTCTTAAAATCCTCCAGTGATGGAGCATCTGAAGGCAAGCTGTTCCATTGGTTAATTGTTCTGTCAGTAAATTTCTCCTTATTTCTAGGTTAGATCTCTCCTTGATTAGTTTCCATCCGTTATTCCTTATCTGGCCTTCAGGTGCTTTGGAAAATAGGCTGAATCCCCTCTCCTTTATGGCAGTGCCTCAAATATTGGAACAATGATATCATGTCACCCTTGTTTCTTCTTTTCTTTAGACTAGATATACCCAGTTCCTGCAACTGTTTTTCATTATGTTTTAGCCTCCAAGCCCGTAGTCATCTTTATTGCTCTTCTCTGCACTCTTTCTAGAGTCTCAACATCATTTTTATATTGTGGCAACCACAACTGGATGCAATATTCCAACTGTGATCTTACCAAGACATTATTAAGTGATACTAACACTTCACATGATCTTGATTCTATCCCTCTGTTAATGCAGCCTTGGACTGTGTTGGCTTTTTTGGTGGCTGCAGCACACTGCTTGGCTCATATTTAAATGATTGTCCACTAGGACTCCCAGATCCCTCTCACAGTTACTACTATTAAGTCAGATACTACCTTATTCTATACCTGTGTATTTGGCTTTTCTTGCCTAAGAGTGAAAACTTATTTTTCTCACTACTGAATTTCATTTTGTTAGATAGGGTCCAGTGTTCAAGACTGTCAACATCCTTCTGTATCTTGACCCTATATTTTGGAGTATTGGTTATTTATGCCAACTTGATGTTGTCTGCAAATTTCCCCTTCTAACTCCACGTCTAAATCATTGATGAAGATATTGAAGAATACTGGGCCTAAGGCAAAGCCTTGGGGTATCCCACTGCATACTTTCCTTCACATAGATGCGGTTCTGTTAAGGATACACATTGGTAAGAACTACTCTTTGTTGTTATGTTAAGTTTTCAGCCAATACTATTTTCCATAGTTTTGAACACTAAAGAAAATGTAGGGTTTTTTTCTTAATTTGTGTTCTTAATTTTTTTTAACTTGTGTTGTAGCAACTCTGAGAACCACTACAACAATTGAATTGATATATTTTGTTGCACCATTAATTTTATGGGGTGCATAAATCATTCTGGATGATTTACTCATATTGATATAATAAGCATGTTACATTTTGAAGAGCTCCAAGCACATTCATCTCATCAAACTCAGATTACAGGTTCTCCTGGTATAAGACTTTCAGGAGAGTGCATATTGAGTTCTTGTGGAAGCAATGGATAAGGAAGAACAGCATTAAAGATTTATTTGGTCCAGAATGCTTTACGTCTCCTAAACTATATGTGCATACAATAGGAACTACCACAAATATAGAAGGCATTCTTTAGGCATTCTTCTACAGAGAAGATTATGTGGAATCAGCTAAATAATAAAAAGCATTTTTAATAATAATTTTGTAAGATCCTAATACAGGCAAATCAGATCTGAGCCTCAGAAGGCTACTCATAGGTAAGAAACAATGTTCCAATTTTATTCTGTCTGTTCTCAGTACTCAAGAACACATGAAGAACTGGATTTACTGCTTGATATTGCTCACGTAAGTTTACCCTATTTCAACAACATTGCTTCTTTATAGCTCTTTATTGAGTTAATATTCTTTATAATTTCATTCTGCAGAAAACCATTTGTTCAGATGTCAAATAGAGGTAAAAGAAAGTCAAAAAAGAGAAAACTCCACAAATTACAAAATAAATAGTTCCCTTAATATGCATCACATATTTAAAAAAAATAAAATTTTAACTTTATATACATACTAATTGTAAATCAAAGACTGCATTCTGGTTGGTATGAAGCTTCCTGCCTTCCTTGGATTGTGAGCTCTAAAAGTTATTTTTCCAATATGAGATGACATTACACTGTATTTAGAAGAGCATTACATACAGCTTAGCTTGAGCATGTATTGCATGTTCTAAATCAGTGGTTCTCAACCTGTGGGTCGGGACCCCATTTGGGGTCAACACGACCATTTCACGGGGGTCGCCAAACAACGCAGTCCGCCATTTTTTTCCCCCTTTTCCTTAGCTGTGCTACTCCCTTTTATTCTATTGGCTTTTGAAAGCCAATAGAATAGACTCTCTTGAATAGAGTCTAATTCTATTGGCTTTCAAAAGCCAATAGGAATTGTCCAGAATTGCCCTGCTGAGCTCGCCAAAAGTCCCATTCTGCAAATGGTGCTGCACCAGTTGAGTAGTCCTCGACTTACGACCGGTTGAGTAGTCCTCGACTTACGACCGGTTGGGGTCACGGCATTAAAAAGGTTGAGAAACACTGTTCTAAATCTATATTAAATTATTTTCATACTTTTAGCCCAGAGAAAAATCCATACCTTCATGAAGTTCTTTCCGTAATTTTTCTGCGTCTTCTTGCAGAACTGATTTTTGAGTATTCAAAACAGCCACGTACATTTCTAGATCTGTCCTACAGGATTTCTCAGTTTCCAAGTAGTGATTCAGTTCTTTAACCTGAAAACATATAGCGAGGCAAAAGTTAATGGTTAGCATAAATATTTATCAAATATATTTCTAAGCATTTTAGAAAAAATTGTCATTCAGGAATATATACTGATATATGTAACAACATACCTAGGTCTTGTATATTACCCACATTATAGCTTTACAGTGGTGCTTAAATGTTTGTGAACCCTTTTGAATTTTCAATATTTCTGTATAAATACAGTATGTCCTAAAACACAACCTGTTCTTCACATAAGTCCTTAAACTAGATAAAGAGTACCCAATGAAATAATTGTCAAAAACTTTATACTTGTTCACTGATTTATTAAGGGAAATGATCCAAAAATATGACATTTGCAGTTCTCCTTATTGCTTATTAGATTGGAAAAAGATCAGCATGATTTCAAAACTAGAGGAAGTAATAATTTATATTATAGACAGTGACACTTCAATGATAGCTGAAAAATCAAATGATCTGTAAACTCTGTAACAACATATCAAGGAGCAAAGTGAAAAAATGCAACTGAGATTAAATATGAAACCAAAAATAATAATAACAAGTACAGCAATCAGCCTTAGAATTGACAAGGCAGATAGCAAAGATAGTATCTGTATTTTGGGATCAACTATTAACAGTAAAGAAATCAGCAATCAAGAGATATACCGGAGATTAGCATTTGGTAATGTAATACTGAAGGCCTTGAAAAAATATTCTTTGACATGTCAATACCTACAAAGTTCAGAATTATGCAGGCAATTGTTTTCCCTGTAACACTCTATGGAAGTGAATGCTAGATTTTGAAAATCACAGAAAGAGTACACTTTCAAACTTGAAGACTCCTGGGAATACTAAGGATAGCAGGGAAGACAAATAAATAGATCACCGATCAATCCAAGTTGTTACTTGAAGCATCAATGAGCAGGCTGAAATTATATTTTGGACACACAATGTAAAGAGAAGCTCTTTTGAGAAATATATGATGCTAGGAAAGAGAAGAAGAAAACCAGCAGTAAGATGGATGAACTTGAATAGAGTGATGACAAGTGCAATATTGGACAGCCTGAAGGGCTTGGTTAGGACAGATCATTCTACACTAATGATCACTAATACGTGATGGCACATAATGAATCAACATGTCTAGTTTAACGAAGAGAAGGACAAGGGGGGACATGATAGCAGTATTCCAATATCTCAGGGGCTGCCATAAAGAAGAGGGAGTCAAGCTATTCTCCAAAGCACCTGAAGGCAGGACAAGAAGCAATGGATGGAAACTAATCAAGAAGAGAAGCAACCTAGAACTAAGGAGAAACTTCCTGACAGTTAGAAAAATTAACCAGTGGAACAGCCTGCCTCCAGAAGCAGTAAATGCTCCAACTCTGGAAGTTTTTAAGAAGAGACTGGACAACCATTTGTCCGAAATGGTGTAGGGTTTCCTGCCTGAGCAGGGGGTTGGACTAGATGACCTCCAAGGTCCCTTCCAACTTTATTATTATTATTATTATTATTATTATGCAACAGAAGTTGGTGTTTTACTTTATTACCTATTTTCCTATTTTTAAAAGTAAAAATATTGCTTACTTTACGGATTTTAGCCCATACATCAGCCTCCAAAATGCCTAGAGCAAATTATATAAAGACATTAAATAATGTCTATAATAATGTATCATTAAGAGAGGATTTTAAGATGACAGCTGTTTGCTTCATAATATCTTCTGCTTCAGTTTCATAGGTTAATAGCATGCAAAGGACTATGTGAGGAGGATCATCTCCACCACAGTATTTGTGGAAAGGTAAACTCTACAGTTAGAAAGATAATTAATGCTGCTTCCTTATCTTTTAATATTCAATTGCTAGACAAGATCTTCTATAATCCTCTGCTGAAAGCAAATATTACAAGTTATTAAGAAAAAAAGGAATGATGTATCTGGGATAGCTTGAATATTAAACAGCAGAACTGCTATTAGTTTATTAGGAAGAGGATATTATAAGAAATAAAACTTATTACAAACTACCACTTAAAGGCAATCATTTGCCCTATTCATGTAATATACAAAATTCCAAGGAAATATTGCAATATGTTGTTAAAAAGCAGAGGGAGAAAGAAAGATTTTTAAGTGCAGTATCGGTTTTCTCAAACCATAATGTATTCTTTAAATGCTATAAATACCTAGCTTATCAAGTTTGAATGTGAGGCCTGGACAAAGTAGACCACATCCTACTTCTTGCTAAGGCAGAAAAATGTGAGATAGCATCACCACCAGATAGTTTTGTAACTGGCTGAGAAATCGTATTCAACGAGTCGTCATTAATGATGCTACATCTACAATGGAGGGAAGTAAGCAGTGAGGTACCACAAGGTTCTATCTTAGGCCCAGGACTCTTCAATAGCCTCATAAATTACTTAGATGAAAGAATAGAAGGGGAACTCATCAAATTTGTAGATGACATTAAGCTGGCAGGAATAGCCAACTCCCCAGAGGCATAGAATCAAAATCATGTGAAATATTAGTACCGCTTTATAAAGTCTAAGTAAGGCCAAACCTAGAATAGTGCATCCAGTTTTGGTCACCACATTACAAAAAAGATGTTGAGACTTTGGAAAAAGTGCAAAGAAGAACAACTAAGATAATTAAAGGCCTTGGAGACTAAAACGGTTGCAGGATTTAGATTTGGCTAGTCTAGAGAAAAGGTTTAAGGGGGGACATAATAGCAGTATTTCAAAGGTTGTCACAAAGAGGAGGGGGTTAACTTATTTTCCAAAGCACATAGGGCAGGACAAGAAACAATGAATGGAAACTAATCAAGGAGAGAAGCAAACTGGAATTAAGGAGAAACTTCCTAACAGTGAGGACAATTAATCAGTGGAACGGCTTGCCATCAGAAGCTCTGGGTGCTTCATCACTGGAGGTTTTTAAGAAGAGACTGGAGAGTCACTTGTCTGAAATAGTATAGGGCACAGGTTGGCAACCTGCGGCTCCGGAGGAGCATGTGGTTCTTTGAGCCGTCCCCTGCGGCTCCCAGCCTCCTCTGCCATTTGCAGAGAGACAGAGTGTTCTCTCTCTCTCTCTCTCTCTCTCTCTCTGTCTCTCTCTGTGTGTGTATGTGTTTGTGTGAAAAAGAGAGTGGACCCACCGTGTTCTCTGAGGAGCTAAATAGCTTATTGGGCGGAGCTCCTCCCTTTGCTGCGTCTCTGCAGGAAGCAGGAAACAGGAAGGGCAGGAGAGAGCTAGCTAGCGAAGCTATGCTGACTCAGGAATTCTGGGAGTTGAAGTCCATGAGTCATAAAAGAGCCAAGGTTGCCTACCCCTGAGTTTGTCGGAGAACAGCTTGAAGCCAGCTTGCCAGGAAGCAGAAGATCAGAGAGAGGGAGAGGGGGGGGGGAGAGAGAGAGGGAGAGAAAGAGAGAAAGGGAGAAAGAGAGAGACCCTTTTGACATCTAAAATAAAGATAATACTGCATATATCCTTTTTTACCTTTATTACACACACACACACACACACACACACACACACACACACCTCTATAATAAAGGTAAAAAAAGGATATATGCAGTGTTAGCTTCATTTTAGATATCAAAAGGGTTTTGCGGTTCCCAGTGTTTTGTTTTGGGTGGGAAACGGGTCCAAGTGGCTCTTTGAGTGTTTTGGGCTGCGTACCCCTGGTATAGGGTCTCCTGCTTGAATAGGGAGTTGGACTAGAAGACCTCCAAGGTCCCTTCCAGCATTATTCTGATTAATTAATTAAATCTTCATTGAGTTTTAACGCTCACTAGTAAACCTCCGTTTTCTTAGTAAATTCAAAATGTATTCAGCAAGATGCAGATGAAGCAAAGCTACAGCTCTAAGTTTTGAAGAAAGTGATGATGCCATGGCATAGAGAGAGTTGAAAGAGAAGAGAGGACACAGAGATAACTGTTATTTTTAAATCTGTTTAGAATGCTTAGTGAGTTGGACAATAGAAATCTCCTATAGTGTCACCATGTTTCCTGTCCCAAAGAACAAGAAAAACAGCATGCTGCAAAGTAAAGAAACAATGTGTACTGTTGATAGATGGGTAATTATTGTACTCTTCCTCAGCACTTATTGTTAGTATTTTGTTTTCCTCACCTTTGAAGCTTCCAGCTCTTTTATTCTTTCTTCAGCCTCAGTCAGTTTATCCTTTAAAGTTGCAATCTCCTTCTCCATGGGCATCACAACCGAACGAAGTTTTTCTGCATCTTCTTGAGCCTGAAATCAACATTAAATGATACAATAAATCCAGCTGTGACCTGATTTTAGTCATCAGTCTATTGACTGAAAGCTAATAGACTTTCAATATCAGTTTTAGGCAACAGATTTCTTTTGTGCTGAATGTATAAAAGACACACTACTACGTTGACAATTTCAAAGCCACCTGGGTTCAGTGAAGACTATTGTGAATCAAAATGTCTCTGGCCATCAGACTAGAAATTTCTATTTTCAACTGAAATCTTGTAAAAATTCCTAAGAAGATAACAGAATGTTTTTGGCTATTTCTAATCCAAATTTAATTTTAAAACATTAGAGATATCAGGGGATACCATCTGGGGATTGTTGCTGTTGTTGATTATAATTAAATATGTATGCCATCTGACTCTCAGTGACTCTGGGAAGCTCACAACAGTCAAAGAAATTACAATATTTTAAGATAAAATCTTTACTATTGACAAACAGGCTTTTGAGAGTAATATATTAAATTTTTTCTATATTTTTAAACTTTGAGGCACTATATTATGGTAGTTCCCCACCTTCTTCCATGTCCACTTTCATTTGGTTTTGGTAAGAGAGCCCTAGCTCCTGCAATATGGGGTGTCCTCGATCCCTTTTTCTCTGCTCATTTTTAACATTAGTTATCTGGATACACCCAAGCGACTAGGGGACAAAAATAGTAGGGGAGGACATCCATCAACATGGGGGCCAGTATCATCAGTATGATGATGATACCCTAGTACATATCTCCACACTCTTAGTCCCTTCCTCCTAATATCTTATGGAAGCTAGCTCCTCTTCATGCTTTTTCTGTGGCAGCCCATACCCTATAGAACACTCTTCTCCCTGAAATTCAGCAGCCCTTTACCCTCCTAGCCTTTCATAAAGCTCTGAAGCCTTGGCTTTCCCCCCAAGCGCTGGGATAAGATGAATGCCAGGTTTTTGTATTTGTGCCTAATTTTTATAGTTTTAATACAGCTTTTATACCACTGGTGTCAAACTCGATTGCGTCACGTGACATATTGTGACTTTTTTTGTCTTTGTGGAGCTGGGGTGGGCGTGGCCTACATGTGATGCATCCAGCCTGCAGACCGCCAGTCTGACACCCTTGTTTTATACTGTTTTAACTTTTGACTGAGTGCTACTCAGATAACCAATAGTCTTCTGATTCAGCCACTATTTACAAATATGTGTGACATGTCAGTAATATAACTATGCAGAGAAGCCCGAACTGTACAACTGTACAATATACATGTGCATAAAGAAGAAAATCCCAATATTTTATTGCCTTCTAAGTAGATGATGTATTGCAGCAAATTGCTTCTTGCTTCCTAAAAGACTCAACCAATACTATTATTTTTAGTCTAAATAACAAGCTAAACACAAAATACCTTGCCCCATCCATAAACAAAACATGTTTTAGCAGAAACATAGTATTATGATTTATACAGATTTCAAAAACAAGTTTACAAAGCCTGTGAATGTATGTCACCAAATCTTTAAATGCTTATGTATTTGCTTTACTATAAAGAAATAAGGCAATTAGGGTAGCATAGAAACAAAGGGTGTAATGATACAAAAAAGACAAAAACAAGGACAAAAAAAGAACAAAAATTTAACACATATATAAAGCTTATCTATTCACCAAATTAAGAATTATCTATCTGTCCATCCATCCATCCATCCATCCAGTTTTTATTTCTATCCATCTTTATAAGTGACTCTGCTGAAAGACAATGCAAAGGCTTTCCTAGCCACAGATGCCACTATAGGTGCAAGGAGAAGTAATGCCAGAGAAGTGAAGACTCACCAGACAGGAAGTGATCTGACCATGACAGGGGAGAAAACAATATCCCTAAATCCAGAACACCATGTCACTACTCTGGCAGAAAACAAAGTTCTAAAACTGTTACAAATTTTCTGCAACAAGTTAAATTTGCTTATATCAGACCATGTTCCAGTGATTACCACCTTCAAATTAGAAGAGATAGTTTCACTTACTTACAATTGGTATTTTAATATAATACTATATAATGAAGCAACAAAACAAGAATACGAGAAACGAGAAACCCTTTTCAAGAAAATCATACAAATCAAGCATCAGTAAGAACAAGAGGGGACGCTACGAAGGCAGTATTAAAGGGAGAATGTATAACCCAGATGAGTACTGTACTGGCAAATAAACTGAAAAAAGCTAAGAAGAAAAATATGTTAAGTGCAATTAAAAATGATCAAAATTAAAGGTATAAGTGAACAATTCAAACTTTTCAGCAATTATATTTCTCAAATAATCCTTCCTCAATAAAAACCAATAATATTTAAATAAATTAACATTCACAGAATTGGCTCCCAAAGATATACAATTTATGGAATTTCCTTTTCTCTTTCAGAGATCAATGAAGTCTTGAATACTATTCCAAATGGAAAGTCTCATGGCCTTGATGGATTGTCAGAGAAATTTTATAAATCATTTAAAGAGATTTTAGTACCTGAATTTCTATTTTTATGCAATACTTTGCATTAAGGGGAACCTTTACCAGAATCTTAGAAACAGTCTCTAAGGTAATATTGAATCAAATAAAAATCCCCAGGATTTGGCATTTTATAAGCCCATCTCACTTCTCAAAATGAATTATAAACTGTACACTGAACTGTTAGCCAACCAATTAAAAGTGATTGTGTGAAATTATTCTTATGGATTGATCTGGCTTTATTCCAAAGTGTAATATATCTATCCCATTAGGAAACTATTAAATATTATACCAATTGGTATAATAAATCAATCTTCATTAACTATATGTTCTTTAGATGTATTTAAACCTTTCATCTCTGGAAGCACAATTTTTAAAATAAAAATTAGTTTAAATTTGGCTGGCTTCAGTAAGTTGATTAAACATACTGTATGTATGGACCAACTAATGCCCAGATATGTCTTAACAGCTATGATTCAGATCCCATCATGACTTTAAGAGGTACCAAGCAGGATTATCTTTCATCACCAACAGCAATTAGATCCTGGCAACAGCAATTAGATCCAATAATCAGATTAAAGGGATAAAAATGGGAGATAAAATGCATCTTTTAAATCTATTTGCAGATGAGATAATCTTAACTCTTTCAAATGCTTTTCATTTAGCTAGTTATATTAAGAAGAAATTAAGAGGTCCTTGTAGAGGTATAAGAACCGTCACCTAATTTTCATTAATTACATTTGATGTTTCTCCGTAAATCCAAAAAACCTCAAAAGGAAATGTCCACACCTTTAGGGATTCCAATAGTATATAAATCTTTAAAATATTTAGGTATCACTATTGCTAAAGCATTATTAAAATCTTTACAAGTAATTATATACCAATAAGGAAGAAATTAAACAAAGAAATGAACTTTAAAACTGGGCTTTAAAACATTTCAATGTTTTGGGACAAATTTCAGTGATAAAAATTTAAAATTATTCCATGGCATAACTTTTTATTTTAATGCCTCCTAGTGGTATTTTCAGACCAACCTTTAAAACAATTAAACAAACAAACAAACAAATAAAATAACTCTTGCTTTTATGCACAAAAAATAAGACTAAATAAAAGCGTTTTAGACAGAGCTCAAAAACTTAGAAACAGTGAGGGTGGGACCAGCCCAATTTGTTATTCTACTATCAAGCAGCATAATTAAAGGATATGGTTCCATTTTTTATTGAATGCTAGCTGGAGAATTCTGAGAGTTGAAGCCCACCCAGTTGCCAAGGTTGGGAAACTGCTCTATCCTGACTGACCTTCTTCATTTCATTCTCCAAGTTTTCCTCTTCTTGACCTTCTGAAAGTCGCCTTCTCAGCTCTGCTATTTCCCTTTCGACATTCTCTCGATACTGATTCCATTGAGATCGCTCTTGTTCCAGCCTGTGATGAAACTGGCCTTCATATTCACGGACAGTTTCTGAATAACAATTACAACAAATCATTTTTGCTGACAATCTTATTACAAAACCACCAGAAGACCAGAGTGAGACTCTTAAGCATATTATTTGGCATACACCTAAAATGCGCCAATCCAACAAGTCAGGGGTTAGTCTGATAGTTTACTAGAATAAAATCTTCTAGAACAGGAAATGACACCTTCACTAAATTTGTACAGCTTATGATTAAGCATCAAGTCTGGAGTATATTTTCCAAGTAAATATAGAAAATGTAGATGCTGTAGTTACACTTAAAAGATTCAAACCATACTGTGTGTTCTAATGGCAGTGATAGAAATGATTCTGTAAACTTTTCTACACTGGAGAATGTTCCAGATATTAATGGTAAATGCAAAATGGTTACAAAAATACCATAATACCTCATGCAGTTATCAATATTTTTTGTTTTTTTAAAAACGTATTTAAAATTGCACGTCTGAAACTGAAATATAAAATCTGAGCAGAGTACAAGAGTCATAACTAATTGCCACTACACATACATACATTCTTCTGTAAACATTAAGTTGTCAGTAAGAACTGTTCTAGCCTGTTTTTATTAATGTGGTTGCTTTTCATATACATCTGCTTCAGGTTGGAGGGCAGGTCAAGAAACAATGGTTGGAAACTGACCAAAGAGAGAAGCAAACTGGAATTAAGGAGAAACTTCCTGACAGTGAGGACAATTAACCAGCGAAACAGATTGCCTCCAGAAATCCTGGGCACTGGATGTCTTTAAGAAGAGACAAGACAGTCACCTGTCTGAAATGCTATAGGTTCTCCTGTTTGAGCAGGCGGCTGGACTAGAAGACCACCAAGATCCTTTCCAGCTCTATTTTATTCTCTAATTAAATTTATTCACTTTTTAAGTATATATCCTTTTTTAAAAAATAGAAAAATTCTATTACCAGGAGTCATAATTTTTATGACGAGCTGATTTATTTTTGGAAGTCTGTCTGAACCAACTTTTAACACAAGCAAGGGTGGGTATTTTTAAATTATAACAAAAATGTGAATCCACAAAATTAAAGAAACCCCAGATGATGCCAAACAATGACCTCATATATCAAATCATTCTTCTGAGTCAATTTAGTGCAGTTTCCTTTCCACAAGAGCTATCTGAAGTAGGCAGTTTCTCTGTATAGAGGTTTGGAATAGCAAGCTATATATCGGAGATATTAGTAGTATGAAACTGGCCTAACAATCGATCCATTTTTGTTAGTCCTACCTTTCATTATAGCCTGCAGAGAGGCAACATCTTCCTGCCATTGCTTCTTTACGTCATCAATAGCTTCCTGTTTAGTATTTTCAGACACTGTAGCAATGGCTTTGATGTTCTCCATTTCAGCCTGTGCTTCCATGAGCTGCTTTTGTAATTTCTCCAGATCATCGTGTGCTGCCTGCAATTCTGCATTTTGCCTTTTCAGATCCTCTTTAAAAACAATAGGGAATAATTATATAAATATTTATTTATTTTAGAGATTTCTGGAGGCAGGGGGAGAAACTTCCACTTACCGCTAATATTCAAGTAGCTGTAAGCAAATCTGTATAAATTCTACACCCAGTTTATTATTCTAGCTTTATGACTCATTCTCAGTTCCCCTTCCAACTCTATGATAAGCTTGGAATACTGAAATCTATACTGTTCTTTTAAAACTGCTTTTTATTATGGAATCATACTTCCTAGTGTCAGAAAGCAGACCTTATACTCACCATGAATTTGTCATCTTAGGATGTTATGGAGGATATTTTTTAATCTTGAGACCACGCCTCTTCTTCAGCAGACCCAAGTGTGCTTTCTGCAGGGAGAAGCTGCCCTACCTTTTCAGATTGGATTGTCCTAGAAATAACCTACCTTAACCACATACCAAACTATAATTATAGACTTCTATACACTCAGCTGAACACTGTTCACAATTAAAAACAATTTTTAAAAAACCTTGCGGCCTCCTTAATATCAGAAAAATGCTATCTTTCTGTGCTTTGTGACATTAGATTTTGAAAGCCTTTTATCTTGTTTTGTATATTCTGTTCTTGAAAGTTCATCCAGATGATAGTATTCAGAACCTCTGATAGATAACCCAATTTGATCAACTATTTGTCTTCTAATATCCAGATTGCTTCCTGGAACAGCTCCAAATAAGGATAAAGAACAGACTTTGGAGAAGCTTTGGACAGTTACAAAGCTCATGTGCCAATGGATTCATAAGAACCAACACAATCTGCCTACTTTAACCAATGGATGAGGCCTGCTGAGGTCTTCTGGATGATTTTGGAAATCAGAGAAACTGTCAATGTAACTAAATACCCTGTTATGGAAGTTTTAAAAATGTGCCACCACTCAAGTGCCACTTTTCACTTTCTTCTATAAAGCCCTGTGACCTCCATTATTCTTTGACAGGAGAAACAAGGAAGACACGAAACAGAAAGTAGGGGGGAATATAGAGGAATATTTCTTCTGAAGGTAAGGGGACTGAAAAACAAAAAGATCTGAATGTCTATGGAGATTTTCAATCATCCAGGTCATAGTTGTCCCAAAAGTGTTTTTCAAAAGGCAACTGGACTTCCTTGGAGTTTTTTTTCTTGAAAATATTTTGCTTCTCATCCAAGAAGCTTCTTCAGTTCTGACTGACAAAATTTGAATAGAATCGACCATCAGAGTGCTAACAACCAGATGACTGCAAAGAATAGAAATCTTTCTATTCCCCACCATTCAGTCAGAACTGAAGAAGCTTCTTGGATGAGAAGCAAAACATTTTCAAGCAAAATAATAATAAGAAGAAAGTCCAGTAGCCTTTGGGAAAAAGCACCTTTGGGGAAAAGGTCTGAAAAACACCAGTGTGGGAGGACATGCAATGTAGCTCCTTCAGAAAAGCAACAAAGGGGCTTTCTTGTGTATTTAGGAAGAGTGCCTTTTCAAAATTGAAAACTGGCTTCTGTGAATTTTTAGAAATGTTCTCTATTTTCTTCATTACCCAAAAGTTCCTTCAATCCCAAAAGCTAATGGTGTAAGCATTTATTTTATTTCCTACATATTAGGGAGTCATATTGTAACATAATCTGGAGAATCCTGAACATACCAAACATCAGAATAGTTATCATTATGACTGCTCAGATTTGTTTATGAACTCACATTATGAATCCAAGTTATTCATCTGTCTCCCAGGCCTGGAAAAGACCTATTTAATGCTATGGCCCAGAGCTTCCAATTCTTTCTCCACTAATTTCATGAGTTTGTTTAATGCCAATATCTGTCAAATCTAAGCTGGCCTAATACCTTTTAAAAATTTTCTCATGACATGCAAGGACAGAGAAACTGAGGCGAAGCTCTGGCAGGCAAGCAGTTGACGAAAGCAAAATTGGAACAAGTAACAAGACTGCTCCCCTTCTGATGTGTTAAGGCAAGAAAACATTTTACAATCGTGGTTTCAATATTTGCAAATCGTGCAGAGATGGACTTTGGATAAGAAAGTGGGAATTACTTTAGTTGATGAAAATTTGGTAATTCAGATCAAGGATCAGAAATGTGCCCATATTAAAAGAATTTATAATGAGTTAATAAAATTGGATTCAGAAACAGAGTTAGTTAAAGATTGTATGATTAAATGGGCCCAGAATATTCAAGATCTCGTTGGACCTATGGGAGGTAATTTGGACTAGAAATGTTAAATTTACGCAGGCCCAGAATTTGAGCGAAAATTTTTATAAAATGTTTTATAGATGGCATCTGGATCCTAAAAAGCTGTCCTGTATGTACCCGAACCTGCAACCTAAATGTTGGAGATGTGGTTTCTTGGATGCAACCTATTTTCATGTTTGGTGGACTTGTAAAGTTATTAAAGCCTTGATTATGATTTGGTGGAATGGTGGAATTTGGTGATTTGATGGGTTGAAGTTTAAGTAGTTCAGATAAAGTAGAAATAGTCTTATTGTATATAATATTAATGTTTTAATTTTGAGAGAGGAACTGCTCGGGCATTTCCCCTGGACCGCATCAAGAGGGAGAAGAAGAAGGTGAGAAGTAAGTAGGAAGGTTGAGGTGAAGGAGGAGAGGGGGTGAGTGAAGAAAAAGAGGGAAAGAAGTAAGTTGGTTTGAGGTGGGATGCGGTTTGGGGGGAAATGGGTGGGCAAGACCGAATGTGGTGTGTATCAATTTGTTTTATTTTTTATCTGAAGTATTTGTAAGATTGTTATGTATTGTAAAATTGAAAATAAAAATTTTTACAAAAAAAAGACTGCTCCCCTGACCACCTGACCAGAAAAAAATTCTCTCTGGGCTTTGGTCATGGCAATTGAGTCAGATGCCGAAGGCACGGTTGGGGACCCGCTCTGGGTGGCCTGAGAATTTGGGCCTAGTCAGGTAATTATTGGCTGTAAATAATGATACAGTTAATGAGGCCTAATGGCAGTCACTGGATAGGGCTAAAATAGTTTCTCAGACGGGCTGAGAAGTAGCCAGAATATTGAAAAGACCCTGTAGGGGATCTTGGGGCCTGCAGTCAGTATAGGAGGTCTGATTTGTAGACCAGAGGAAGGGCCTCACAATGTTCCCAAGATGGCGGCCGCAACTGGCTCTGCCGAAATCCCTGGGGTGGCCAAGGTCGTGTGAGTGGCCTGAAGCCCAGGGGAAAGACTATGTGGCACGCAGAGGCCTTCAGCATTCAATCCGGCTTAAGAGCGTTTACAGGGCCGGCCGCGTGGCGTGCCCAAAATGGCGGCCGCGGGGCACTTGGTTGCAGTTTCCCAGGACCGGCAAGGATATACTAAGATTCCTGAGGCCCTTCTCCCAAAAACACAGAAATGCCGAATTAATTGCCTGCAGGATTTGTTTCTGACGACAAAGGGGAATCTCCATTAAGTCTGAAAACTCGGCAGCCATCCAAAATGGTAGCTGCGACTTTCGGGCCGTTGAAAATGGCCTCCGGAGGTGTCGAGGATGAAGGGGAAACTCTGGGGTTGACTGTGGTTGCAGCGCTGAGCGCTGCGCAGGAAAACCAATGGGGGAACTGGCAAGAGATTTTCGTCCCCCCCCCAGAGCCCTGGGGAAATGAACAGAGAAGAACTTCCCCTGCACCCCCAGAGGCCTCAAATCAGCCGATTTGAGGCTGCGCTGATCCCAGAGTTTTTGGGGAAAAAATTTTCTGGGGAAAGAATTTTTTTTTTTTAAAGGGAATCACTAATTAGGGAATGTAGAAATATCAAATCTAAAGCAAGGAGAATTCAACAATGGGTCTCTGACCTGCTAAATTGAATTGAAGATCTCTAAACCTGAGAGCCAAACTTGCTATGTCTTCAAGAGCTTGAGACCAAGTCAAGACTGGGTCTCCTAGCAAGAGGGGGCGTGTCAAGTTTGGCTACTTGGTCTCAAGAGCAGGCAAACAGAGAAAACCCATTGGTGGATTCTCTATCTCCTGTACTGGAGAATAATGCTTTTCTGTGTGGGAAAGATCCTCACATATATTTTCTCAAACAGTACATTCCCTCAAAAAATATTAATTCTCTACCTAGCCATCTTAGTTAAGAGTTAGCATTTTTACATCTACTTGTAATAATTAAACATTACCTTCTTTAGCCAGATACAGTTCTTTAAACTTGGCTCTCTTTTGATTAAATTCTTGCTCGAGATGCTGTTTTGTACGTAGAAATTCAGCATTGACTTTCTCTAGTTCAGCTACTCGTTGAAGAAGAGCTAAAAATGAATCAAAGAAAAAGCAATGATCATGACAATAAAAAATACTGTATATTTTTTTGAAAAAAATTTATTACATACAATATTGTTGTACAGCAACAAATCAGCGAACACCTAGAGGCAAACAAAGTCATTACCAAAAGCCAACATAGGTTTGTCAAAAACAGATCATGCCAGACAAATCTTATTGCATTCTTTGACCAGGTGACAAAATTAGTGGACCAGAAGAATGCTGTGGATATAATTTATTTGGACTTCAAGTAAAGCATTTGATAAAGTAGACCACAACCTACTACTTGATAAGAAAAATGTGGGTTAGACAGCATCACCACCAGATAGATTTGTAGCTGGTTGACTGGCCGTACTCAGCATGTGGTCCTCAATGGAACTGCATCTACATGGAGGGAAGTGTGTAGTGGGGTGCCCCAGGGTTCTGTTCTGGGCCCAGTGCTCTTCAACATCTTCATCAATGATTTGGATGAGGGGATAGATGGGGAACTTATCAAAATTGCAGACGATACCAAGCTGGCAGGAATAGCCAAGATTCCAGAAGACAGGCTTAAGATACAGAAGGATCTTGACAGAGCTGAACATTGGGCATTATCTAACAAAATAAAATTCAATGGTGAAAAAAGTAAGCTTCTACATTTAGGCAAGAAAAAACAAATGCACAGGTATAGTATAGGTGGTACCTTGCTCAATAGTAGTAACTGTGAGTCTTAGTTGACAATCACTTAAATAAGAGCCAGCAGTGTGCTGCAGCTGCCAAAAAAGCCAACACAGTGCTAGGCTGCATTAACAGAGGGATAGAATCAAGATCACGTGAAGTGTTAATAGCACTTTACAATGCCTTGATAAGGCCACACTTGGAATACTGCATCCAGTTTTAGTCACCATGATGTAAAAAAGATGTTGAGACTCTAGAAAGAGTACAAAGAAGAGCAACAAAGATGATTAGGGGACTGGAGGCTAAAACATATAAGGAACAGTTGCTGGAATTGGGTATGTCTAGTTAAATGAAGAGAAGGATGAGGGATGACATGATAGCACTGTTCTAATATCTTAGGGGCTGCCACAAAGAAGAGGGAGTCAAGCTATTCTCCAAGGCGCCTGAAGGCAGGACGAGAAACAACGGGTGGAAACAAGAAACAAACTAGAACTAAGGAGAAATTTCCTGACAGTTAGAACAATTAATCAGTGGAACAACCTGCCCCAATCTCGTATCCAATGACTCTGGGTGGATTACACATAAAAACATTAAAGCATTAAAAAAACATTAAAATCAACAATCACAGAACACAACAGATAAAATCATTTAACCAATACAAACCATTAATACCAGATGAGAAAAAGGGGAGCCAGACACACAGAGGGTGGGGAGGTGAGATTAAGTTTTAATTAATCAACCACCTCCAATATGAAGCTCCCCTATAAGATGTTCCAGAAGGCCGGAGCCATGCCAGAGAAGGCTCTTCTCCTGGAGCCTACCAGCCTAAATTCCTTAGCTGATGGGATCCACAATGTGTCCCCTCTGGCAGAACAGGTGGAGTGGGCCAGTCCCATCAGGGTGAGACGGTTCATCTCTCTTTAAACCATAACAGCACAATAAAAAAGGAATAATTTCTAAGGCCTTTGTAATAAATTTTTTGCAATGGCATATGCTCTATATGTAAGTATTCTCTTGGCAGACAATTTCTGAATTCACTATGCCCTCAAACAGAATTCTAGGTGTGCCCTTGCCCCCCAAAAGCTTGCTAATTTGCAATATCTTGTGGACTAACACACATAGCTAGTACTAACATTCTTTATCAAATCTTAACCAATACACTCCTTGCTATCAGGCCTTTACTTGCAACACTTTCTAGTCAATTATTCAAGACTCCCCAAGGTCCAAGCTTTTGTTATCTGTTTCATAATCTGTTTTACTAATGTCTTTAGTCAGCTGTAGAGTTAGAAGTATGTAAATCAGCGGTTCTCAACCTATGGGTCGCGACCCCATTTGGGGTCAATCGACCATTTTTCGGGGGTCGCCAAAGGCGGCGATCCGCCATTTTTTGCGGCGCCGTGCACGCGCGCCGCACATGGGGGGCGTCGCGCATGCGCGCCGCGCATGGGGGGGCGCCGTGCATGCGCGCTGCGCATGCGCAGAACGTTTGTATTACGGGGGTCGCCATCACACAAACGTTGAGAAGCACTGATGTAAATGTTTTCACTGGTCAGCACCAGCACTACTACAGAAGAACAAGGTATCAAACAAGCATGTATAGTTCTTAGTAACTCTAGAGCAGGGGTAGGCAACCTCGGCTCTTTTATGACTCATGGACTTCAACTCCCAGAATTCCTGAGCCAGCCATGCTCTAGAGGCACACAAGTAGCAATACTGTTTCAAAGTCCTGAGAACCTTCATTACTATAAAAAGAAATATTGGGGGGGGGGAACCAAGATGTGTAAAATTGAGTGTATATCAACCACAATAGTAAAATTAGGGTGCCAACCATCCTGTTGGCATATGCAGCAAAAGAAACTTCTGGGATAAATGGTATAGGGTTACCTGCCTGAGCAGGGGGTTGGACTTGATGACCTCCAAGGTGCCTTCCATCATCATCATCATCATCATCATCATCATTATTTTACCAAGAGTATAATTTTACTGATAATTCCACATAAGCACAGAAGAAGCAAAGCCAGTTCTGAAGTTTTCATGCACGAAGAGGCATAAATAAAATCCCCTTTTCTCTCCTGGGCCACCCACTGTCCATTGTCTACCAATCCGGTTTGTCAAAAACAGATCATGCCAACCCAATCTTATTTCATTCTTTGATAAAGTGACTAAATTAGTAGACCAGCGAAATGCTATGGACATAGTACTTAACTTCAGCAAGGCATTTGACAAAGTAGACCACAACCTGCTGCTTAGTAAGCTAGAAAAAAGTGGAATAGACAACAACACCATCAGATGGATCTGTAGCTGGCTAACAAACTGTACTCAGCGAGTAGTCCTCAATGGTACTACATCCACATGGAGAGGAATAAGCAGTGGGGAACCACAAGAATTCGTCTTTGGCCCAGTACTCTTCAATATCTTCATTAATCACTTATATGAGGGAATTGAAGGAAAACTCATCAAATTTGCAGATAACACCAAACTGGCAGGAGTAGCCAACGCTCCAGAAAACAAACTCAGGATCCAAAAAGATCTAGACAAACTTGAACAATGGGCCCTATCCAACAAAATGAGTTTTAATGTGGAGAAAAGCAAAGTTTTACATTTAGGCAGGAAAAATCAAAGTTTTAAGTACAGATTAGGCGAGACCTGGCTCAAAAACAGCAACTGTGAGAGAGACCTTGGAATTCTAGTGGACGATCACTTGACTATGAGCCAGCAGTGTGCAGTAGCAGCCAAAAAAGGTAATACAATCCTGGGTTATATAAACAGAGGCAGAGAATCAAGATCACACAAAATATTAGTACCGCTTTATAAAACCCTAGTGAGATCACATCTGGAATACTGCAACCAATTTTGGTCACCATAGTACAAAAAGATGTTGAGACCTTGGAAAAAGTTCAGTGAAGAGCAACTAAAATGATCAAAGGCCTGGAGACTAAAACATATGAAACGGCTGCAGGACTTGGGTTTAGCTAGTCTAAAGAAAAGAAGAAATAGAGGTGACACGATAGCAGTATTCCAGTATTTGAGGGGCTGCCACAAAGAAGAGGGGATCAAACTATTCTCCAAAGCACCAGAGGGCAAGACAAGAAACGATGGTTGGAAACTGACCAAAGAGAGAAGCAACCTGGAATTAAGGAATTTAATTAACTTAATTAACTTCCTAACAGTGAGGACAATTAACCAGTGGAACAGCTTGCCTTCAGAAATTGTGGGCACTCCATCATTGGAGATTTTTAAGAAGAGACTGGACAGTCACTTGTCTGAAATGATATAGGTTTTCGTGCTTGAGCAGGGGGCTGGACTAGAAGACCTCCAAGGTCCCTTCCAGCTTCTATTCTATTCTATTCTATTCTATTCTATTCTATTCTATTCTATTCTTGAATCAACTACAGTCAATTTGTTTTGGGACATTGTCTGAACACCTAAGAACTTCCCATTATTTGACCTTGGGCACCAAGAGTTGCCAGGCGACAGTCAGCATTCTTCTACTCCACAATTCCCCCCCAAGCCTCCCTTACATTCCAAACCTGCCCACCCCACTCTCTGTTTCTATTGTCTGGTTTGTGAGGGGAGTACAAGTCAGACATGACATAGGGTTGTTGTTATGGGGAAAATAGGAGAAAGAAGATAAGTTGAATATATTTGCCATCTTGAGTTATTTGTAAAAATAATGAAAGTGGGATACAAATAAATAAAAAATAAAAATATACTGCCCTTGTACACATGCACAATGCCACATGTGCACAACCCCAAGTTAAGAAAATTGGAATCAACAGTACATTTCCAGTTCCAGTTCCTGAATCAGGTAAATATAGATGAAAGGGTACCTCAAGAGTCTGACTAGGTCTAGCAATATATTAGTAATATTACAAACATGATCAAATATTCCTTAAATATTCAGATTTGCAGTGCTGTTCTAGAACATGTTTGTAGATAATAGAAGTTTGGGTATTTCTTTCTTTTAATTAAAGAAGAGTTAAATGGGGCAGAACAATTTATTTTCTATTGCAGTCCCTTTTTACTCCTTCCCTACAATTAAATTTTTAAGAAAGACAATATGGTAGTGGTTAAAGAATTGGGTTATAAATCAAACTAGTCCTAGTCCTCCCTTAACAGACAGGGTGATTTTGAGCAGTCATTCTTCTCTTAAACCAGTGGTTCTCAACCTTTCTAATGCCGCAACCCCATAATACAGTTCCCCATGTTGTGGTGACCCCCAACCACTTATACATCACCGGGTGCCAGGGGCGTGGCCAAAGAAAAGGGGGGGAAATGGTGGACAGCCTTGTTTGGCGACCCCTGTGAAATGGCCGTTCGACCCCAAATGGGGTCCCGACCCACAGGTTGAGAACCACTGTCTTAAACCAATCCACCTTGCAGCATTGCTGTTGTATGGAAAAATAGGAGACAGGAGAATGAGGTATGTATGCTACCTTGATTTAACCAAAAACAAAGGAACGATAACAATTAAGTAAATAAATAATTTCCTACGAGATAAAAAGATATCAGGCTTTATTTTTACAATTTTTCTCTTCCCCCCGCCCCCGAAACATGTTTTCCATTTTAATATTTTATCTACAAAATTTACAGAATTCTGATGTTTAGCAGTAGCACAGTATCTTCTGTTTTATACTGGAGCTACTTGTTCATATTGTATTCCTTTGCTTTCCTTGCCAGCAAAGTATAATTTCTATCTTTATAAAATAAACATATATTTTAAGAAGGCAAATTCTGAGGCAGCAGCTTAAGAGTAGGGGGTTAAGATATATCAGTCAACAGAACAAAATGAATTGGTTGCTAAGTAAAAACTCTTCTTTAAACATGATTACAAACTATAGAACAGCGTATGTTCAAATGTCTGCATTTAATTACATATTGGAAGCAGGTTCAAGATTAACTGCTGGATTTCAAAAAGAGGAAATAATCACAATTTGAATGTTTATTCATCCCAACAGTTTAATGAATGTCCTGGGTGCATCTGATACTAGCCTAATTTACATGTCTGGAGCCAGCTCTAATATTCCTCCCAACTGTGAAAAATATGGCTTGTATATCAATTCCCCTTTTCCGTCTTTGTGTTTGGGTTTCTTGCTTTGATGAAGACTATTTTGAGAATTCAAGATGATTGCTTTTTTATCTAGTAACTGCAGTGAGATTATTATGTGCACAAAGATGGAAAGACTGAAATACTCACAAGGGAGAAACAGTTAATAAAGATGACAGAATTTGCAGGACTGGTAAAACTGACTTGTTTTATTGGAAAAAAAGACATTTGTCAGTGACTTTAAACCCTTTATGGACTTTTTGCTGAAACTGGAAAGAAATGAACGTGATTTATGGGTTTGATGGTTACAAATGGTAGAATATGTAAAGAAAAGACCCAAGATGTAACCAGATAGAGAGGACAAAATATAAATGCATTTATAGCTGCTGCAAAGAAGATCAGAAGCCACTTTTTCTTTATTTATTTTCCTATTTACTTTTCACTTCCTTTTATTTTACTTTTTTCTTTTATATTTGTATTGTTTTTACTTTGTAAAGAACTTCTTTAATAAAATTAATTTAAAAGGGAATTCAAAAAATTGCCGTTGTAACCTCAGACTCAGCTAATAAATTATTTCTCATCTACAAATTTTAAATCAAAACATCCTAGGAAGAAACTCTCAGCATCTATTTTTTTTAAATAAGTGGCACAGAAATATAACATCTATTAGTGGACAAATTTACCAAGATTGTATTGTATAGCTTGTGCTCAGTGTATTGGAAATTAATCATGAAAAGTGTCTTTTTTCTGAATACAAAATGTAATACAGTATGTAAACAGGAGACTGGCCTTCAGTTGACCTCAATCTTTAAATATAGTTGTTATACCACTGTTATAAATAAACATGTTTATGTTTGAGTAGTTCTACTCAATCAACTGTAATGATAGCCTCTATGTACAGTATAAATATGGTGACCACCTATATACTAAAACAAACATTAAGTTAACAGAATTAAAAAATATACCAGCTGAGTGGGAGACGGGCTGTATATAAATTTAATAAATAAATAATAAAAAGATTGGAATAATACCCAGAATACCATAGATGTATGGCATGAAGTTATTATAAAATACCAAAATCCAGGATGAAGAGAACCTTTTATATGACCCATGATTCAATATATTGTAATATACTGGGGGAAAGAGGAGATCAGTCATTTCCTGAAGCCTTGTCATTAATTCCATAAGAAAAAAAAGAAAAAAGTCAGTATACAAGGAAGCTCATTCCAGTGCAGTGCCCAAACTAAATGCAATATTTTAAGTGAAATTTGGCCAATACAGAATTGAGAGGAAAGTGGATTTCTCTAACTCTATTTCTTGACTTATAACCATTCATTTAGTGACTGTTCAAAGTTACAATAACTTTGAAAAAAGTGACTCATGACCAGTGATGGGATTCAAATATGTGAACAACCGGTTCTCTGTGTGGATGCCGCTTCCGGAAGTCCATTCTGGGCCTGGACAACAAAAAATTAGCTACCGGTTCTGTCAAAGTGGTGTGAACCGGCTGAATCCCATCACTGCTCATGACTGATTTTCACACTTATGATCATTGCAGCATCCTCACGGTCACATGATCAAAATTTGGGCACTTGGCAACTGACATGTATTTACAACAGATGCAGCATCCCAAAGTCATGTGATCCCCATTTGCGACAAGCAAAGTCAACATGGGAAGTTGGATTCACTTAAGAATTGCATGATTTACTTCACTGCAGTGATTTGCTTAACAACCATAGCAAAAAAGCCCAAAATATAGGGTGCAACTCACTTAACAACTGCTTTGCTTAGCAATGGAAATTATGGTCTCAATTCTGGTTGTAAGTCAAGGATTACCTGTGAATTCTCAATAGATTAATACTAGTTTGAGCATTCCTTGACTTTTGTTTGCAAAACATTATTCTTTCTCATAAGTTCCTTGTCCTATCCTTTCAAATATCTGTTTTAATCAAATATTTAATTTTAAAGTGTCATCCCATTATAAGAAGGATTCAAGCAGGAAAAATATAACATAGTATTTTGCTAGTTATATTTTATTCTTGTCACACATAATAAACCTAGGAAGAATTTAGCTAAATAATGGAAATTCCACCTCATAACTTAAAATTATTAGGCATGTAAGTTTTCAACAACTATGCCAAAGTTTTGGATATCATAATGTACACGGTGATAACTTTAGAACTAAAAGCAAGCCGATTATTTCTGAACATGTTTTCATAAAATAATAGCACAGAAGCGTTTCCTGAATACGTACGTACGTATGTACGTACATACATACATACATACATACATATATATATATATATATATACACACACACATACACACACACACACACACACACACACACACACACACACACACATATATATATATATATATATATATATATATATATGTAAGCAACCATCAAATTCAAACAAATACATGCATTGGTGGAAAAAAATAATTATTTTGCTAACATGGAATATAATTATTAATTGAAACATACAGAAGAGCTAAATAACAGTATTAAAGGTCCATAAACATGGTGTAGCTTATTTACATGCACTCAACACATTTATAAGGTACCTAATGAACATTTACTATGAATATTCATGCTTATTTATTTATACAAATAATAAAGCTGCCTGACTCCATGATGACTTTGGGCAACTCACAACAATAAAAATACAGAAACCATAAACAAGGGAGAAAAGAGGCAAAAAAAAATCTGGAAGAGATAACCATCAACTCAAATGATAAAATTTTATGACAGCTCACTACTCAAATTAATTAGGGAAAAAGGCCGTGTTTTTAGCAATTTTCTAAACTCATAGAGCAAAATGGACATTGTCAACAAACTCGGAATGCTTGGACATGGTTAGGAAGGCACTTACTTTTCTAGGCTGCCCTATCTATGTTTCCTGGTAAAATACATGGGAAAATCCCATGGGAGGAAAATTACACTTAGGGTTAGGGTTAGGTCACCATGAAATCACAGAGCAAAATGGACATCACCCAAAAACTCGGAATACTTGGGAAGTTAGGAAGGCACTTACTTTTCTAGGCTGCCCTATCTATATTTCCTGTTAAAATACACGGGGAAATCCCATTGGAAGAAAATTCCACTTAGGGTTAGGGTTAGGTCACCAGGAAATCATAGAGCAAAATGGACATAGCCAACAAACACGGAATACTTGGGTATGGTTAAGAGGGAACTTACTTTTCTAGGCTGCCCTATCTATATTTCCTGGTAAAATACATGTTGAAATCGCATTGGAGGAAAATTCCACTTAGGGTTAGGGTTAGGTCAAATTGAACTAATAGAGCAAAATGGACATTGCCAACAAACTCGGAATACATGGATATGGTTAGGAAGGCACTTAGTTTACTAGGCTGCCCTATCTATATTTCCTTGTAAAATAGACGGGGAAATCCCATGGGAGGAAAATTCCACTTAGGGTTAGGTCACCAGGAAATCATAGAGCAAAATGGACATCGCCAACAAACTCAGAATACTTGGATATGGTTAGGAAGGCACTTACATTTCTAGGCTGCCCTATCTATATTTCCTGGTAAAATACATGGGAAAATCCCATGGGAGGAAAATTACACTTAGGGTTAGGGTTAGGTCACCATGAAATCACAGAGCAAAATGGACATCACCCAAAAACTCGGAATACTTGGGAAGTTAGGAAGGCACTTACTTTTCTAGGCTGCCCTATCTATATTTCCTGGTAAAATACATGGGGAAATCCCATGGGAGGAAAATTCCACTTAGGGTTAGGGTTAGGTCACCATGAAGTCATAGAGCAAAATGGACATTGCCAACAAACTCGGAATACTTGGACATGGTTAGGAAGGCAATTACTTTTCTAGGCTACCCTATCTATGTTTCTTGGTAAAATACATGGGAAAATGCCTTGGGAGGAAAATTCCACTTAGGGTTAGGTCACATTGAACTCATAGAGAAAAATGGACATTGCCAACAAACTCGGAATACTTGGACATGGTTAGGAAGGCAATCACTTTTCTAGGCTACCCTATCTATGTTTCTTGGTAAAATACATGGAAAAATCCCTTGGGAGGAAAATTTCACTTAGGGTTAGGTCACATTGAACTCAAAGAGCAAAATGGACATTGCCAACAAACTCGGAATACTTGGACATGGTTAGGAAGGCAATTACTTTTCTAGGCTACCCTATCTATGTTTCTTGGCAAAATACATGGGAAAATCCCTTGGGAGGAAAATTCCACTTAGGGTTAGGGTTAGGTCACCATGAAGTCATAGAGAAAAATGGACATTGCCAACAAACTCAGAATACTTGGACATAGTTAGGAAGGCTGCCCTATCTATGTTTCTTGGTAAAATACATGGGAAAATCCCTTGGGAGGAAAATTCCACTTAGGGTTAGGGTTAGGTCCCATTGAACTCATAGAGCAAAATGGACATTGTCAACAAACTCGGAATACTTGGGTATGGTTAGGAAGGCACTTAGTTTTCTAGGCTGCCCTATCTATATTTCCTTGTAAAATAGACGGGGAATTCCCATTGGAGGAAAATTCCACTTAGGGTGAGGGTTAGGTCACCAGGAAATAATAGAGCAAAATGGACATGGCCAACAAACCCGGAATACTTGGGTTTGGTTAGGAGGGCTGCCCTATCTATGTTTCTTGGTAAAATACATGGGAAAATCCCTTGGGAGGAAAATTCCACTTAGGGTTAGGGTTAGGTCACATTGAACTCATAGAGCAAAATGGACATTGTCAACAAACTCGGAATACATCGGTATGGTTAGGAGGGCACTTACTTTTCTAGGCTGCCCTATCTATATTTCCTGGTAAAATACATGGGAAATCCCATGGGAGGAAAATTCCACTTAGGGTGAGGGTTAGGTCACCAGGAAATAATAGAGCAAAATGGACATGGCCAACAAACCCGGAATACTTGGGTTTGGTTAGGAGGGCACTTAGGCTTTATCTAGGCTCCCACCCTTATTAGGTCACCATAAATTGGACATCCTGAATACTTGTGGTTAGGAAATTACAGGCTAGGGGGGGAAATCCCATGGGAGGAAAATTCCACTTAGGCTTAGGGTTAGGTCACCATGAAATCACAGAGCAAAATGGACATCACCAACAAACTCGGAATACTTGGGTATGGTTAGGAAGGCACTTACTTTTCTTGGCTGCCCTATCTATATTTCCTGGTAAAATACATGTTGGAAATCCCATGGGAGGAAAATTCCACTTAGGGTTAGGGTTAGGTCACCATGAAGTCATAGAGAAAAATGGACATAGCCAACAAACTCGGAATACTTGGACATGGTTAGGAAGGCAATTACTTTTCTAGGCTACCCTATCTATGTTTCTTGGTAAAATACATGGGAAAATCCCTTGGGAGGAAAATTCCACTTAGGGTTAGGGTTAGTTCACATTGAACTCATAGAGCAAAATGGACATTGTCAACAAACCCGGAATACTTGGGTATGGTTAGGAAGGCACTTACTTTTCTAGGCTGCCCTATCTATATTTCCTGTTAAAATACAAGGGAAATCCCATGGGAGGAAAATTCCACTTAGGCTTAGGTCACCATGAAATCACAGAGCAAAATGGACATCACCACAAACTCGGAATACTTGGGTATGGTTAGGAAGGCACTTACTTTTCTTGGCTGCCCTATCTATGTTTCCTGGTAAAATACATGGGAAAATACCCATGGGAGGAAAATTCAGCTTAGGGTTAGGGTTAGGTCACCATGAAATCACAGAGCAAAATGGATATGGCCAACAAACTCGGAATACTTGGGTATGGTTAGGAAGGCACTTAGTTTTCTAGGCTGCCCTATCTATATTTCCTGATAAATACATGTTGAAATCCCATGGGAGGAAAATTCCACTTAGGGTTAGGGTTAGGTCACCATGAAGTCATAGAGAAAAATGGACATTGCCAACAAACTCGGAATACTTGGACATGGTTAGGAAGGCAATTACTTTTCTAGGCTACCCTATCCATGTTTCTTGGTAAAATACATGGGAAAATCCCTTGGGAGGAAAATTCCACTTAGGGTTAGGGTTAGGTCACATTGAACTCATAGAGCAAAATGGACATTGTCAACAAACTCGGAATACATCGGTATGGTTAGGAGGGCACTTACTTTTCTAGGCTGCCCTATCTATATTTCCTGGTAAAATACACGGGGAAATCCCATGGGAGGAAAATTCCACTTAGGGTTAGCGTTAGGTCACCAGGAACTCATAGAGCAAAATGGACATGGCCAACAAACCCGGAATACTTGGGTTTGGTTAGGAGGGCACTTACTTTTCTAGGCTACCCTATCTATATTTCCTGGTAAAATACATGGGGAAATCCCATGGGAGGAAAATTCCACTTAGGCTTAGGTTAGGTCACCATGAAATCAGAGAGAAATTGGACATCACCAACAAACCCGGAATACTTGGGTATGGTTAGGAAGGCACTTACTTTTCTTCGCTACCCTATCTATATTTCCTGGTAAAATAGACGGGGAATTCCCATTGGAGGAAAATTCCACTTAGGGTTAGCGTTAGGTCACCAGGAAATCATAGAGCAAAATGGACATAGCCAACAAACTCAGAATACTTGGGTGTGGTTTGGAGGGCACTTACTTTTCTAGGCTACCCTATCTGTATTTCCTGGTAAAATACATGGGGAAATCCCATGGGAGGAAAATTCCACTTAGGGTTAGGGTTAGGTCACCATGAAGTCATAGAGAAAAATGGACATTGCCAACAAACTTAGAATACTTGGACATGGTTAGGAAGGCTGCCCTATCTATGTTTCTTGGTAAAATACATGGGAAAATCCCTTGGGAGGAAAATTCCACTTAGGGTTAGGGTCAGGTCCCATTGAACTCATAGAGCAAAATGGACATTGTCAACAAACTCGCAATACTTGGGTATGGTTAGGAAGGCACTTAGTTTTCTAGGCTGCCCTATCTATATTTCCTTGTAAAAAAGACGGGGAATTACCATTGGAGGAAAATTCCACTTAGGGTGAGGGTTAGGTCACCAGGAAATAATAGAGCAAAATGGACATGGCCAACAAACCCGGAATACTTGGGTTTGGTTAGGAGGGCACTTACTTTTCTAGGCTACCCTATCTATATTTCCTGGTAAAATACATGGGGAAATCCCATGGGAGGAAAATTCCACTTAGGCTTAGGGTTAGGTCACCATGAAATCAGAGAGAAATTGGACATCACCAACAAACCCGGAATACTTGGGTATGGTTAGGAAGGCACTTACTTTTCTTGGCTACCCTATCTATATTTCCTGGTAAAATACATGGGGAAATCCCATGGGAGGAAAATTCCACTTAGGGTTAGGGTTGGGTCACATTGAATTGATAGAGCAAAATGGACATTGCCAACAAACTCGGAATACTTGCGTATGGTTAGGAAGGCACTTAGTTTTCTAGGCTGCCCTATCTATATTTCCTGGTAAAATACAAGGGGAAATCCCATGGGAGGAAAATTCCACTTAGGGTTAGCGTTAGGTCACCATGAAATCACAGAGCAAAATGGACATCACCAACAAACTCGGAATACTTGGGTATGGTTAGGAAGGCACTTACTATTCTTGGCTGCCATATCTATGTTTCCTGGTAAAATACATGGGAAAATACCATGGGAGGAAAATTCAGCTTAGGGTTAGGGTTAGGTCACCATGAAATCACAGAGCAAAATGGATATGGCCAACAAACTCGGAATACTTGGGTATGGTTAGGAAGGCACTTAGTTTTCTAGGCTGCCCTATCTATATTTCCTGATAAATACATGTTGAAATCCCATGGGAGGAAAATTCCACTTAGGGTTAGGGTTAGGTCACCATGAAGTCATAGAGAAAAATGGACATTGCCAACAAACTCGGAATACTTGGACATGGTAAGGAAGGCAATTACTTTTCTAGACTACCCTATCCATGTTTCTTGGTAAAATACATGGGAAAATCCCTTGGGAGGAAAATTCCACTTAGGGTTAGGGTTAGGTCACATTGAACTCATAGAGCAAAATGGACATTGTCAACAAACTCGGAATACTTGGGTATGGTTAGGAGGGCACTTACTTTTCTTGGCTGCCCTATCTATGTTTCCTGGTAAAATACATGGGAAAATACCATGGGAGGAAAATTCAGCTTAGGGTTAGGGTTAGGTCACCATGAAATCACAGAGGAAAATGGACATGGCCAACAAACTCGGAATACTTGGGTATGGTTAGGAGGGCACTTACGTTTCTAGGCTGCCCTATCTATATTTCCTGGTAAAATACACGGGGAAATCCCATGGGAGGAAAATTCCACTTAGGGTTAGCGTTAGGTCACCAGGAAATCATAGAGCAAAATGGACATGGCCAACAAACCCGGAATACTTGGGTATGGTTAGGAGGGCACTTACTTTTCTAGGCTACCCTATCTATATTTCCTGGTAAAATACAAGGGGAAATCCCATGGGAGGAAAATTCCACTTAGGCTTAGGTCACCATGAAATCACAGAGCAAAATGGACATCACCGACAAACTCGGAATACTTGGGGATGGTTAGGAAGGTACTTACTTTTCTTGGCTGCCCTATCTATGTTTCCTGGTAAAATACATGGGAAAATACCATGGGAGGAAAATTCAGCTTAGGGTTAGGGTTAGGTCACCATGAAATCACAGAGCAAAATGGACATGGCCAACAAACTCGGAATACTTGGGTATGGTTAGGAAGGCACTTATTTTTCTTGGCTGCCCTATCTATGTTTCCTGGTAAAATACATGGGAAAATCCCTTGGGAGGAAAATTCCACTTAGGGTTAGGGTTAGGTCCCATTGAACTCATACAGCAAAATGGACATTGTCAACAAACTCGGAATACTTGGGTATGGTTAGGAGGGCACTTACTTTTCTAGGCTGCCCTATCTATATTTCCTGGTAAAATACACGGGGAAATCCCATGGGAGGAAAATTCCACTTAGGGTTAGCGTTAGGTCACCAGGAAATCATAGAGCAAAATGGACATGGCCAAAAAACCCGGAATACTTGGGTTTGGTTAGGAGGGCACTTACTTTTCTAGGCTACCCTATCTATATTTCCTGGTAAAATACATGGGGAAATCCCATGGGAGGAAAATTCCACTTAGGCTTACGGTTAGGTCACCATGAAATCAGAGAGAAATTGGACATCACCAACAAACCCGGAATACTTGGGTATGGTTAGGAAGGCACTTACTTTTCTTCGCTACCCTATCTATATTTCCTGGTAAAATAGACGGGGAATTCCCATTGGAGGAAAATTCCACTTAGGGTTAGCGTTAGGTCACCAGGAAATCATAGAGCAAAATGGACATGGCCAACAAACCCGGAATACTTGGGTTTGGTTAGGAGGGCACTTACTTTTCTAGGCTACCCTATCTATATTTCCTGGTAAAATACAAGGGGAAATCCCATGGGAGGAAAATTCCACTTAGGCTTAGGTCACCATGAAATCACAGAGCAAAATGGACATCACCGACAAACTCGGAATACTTGGGTATGGTTAGGAAGGTACTTACTTTTCTAGGCTACCCTATCTATATTTCCTGGTAAAATACAAGGGGAAATCCCATGGGAGAGGAAAATTCCACTTAGGGTTAGGGTTAGGTCACCATGAAATCACAGAGCAAAATGGAAATCACCCACAAACTCGGAATACTTGGGTATGGTTAGGAAGGCACTTAGTTTTCTAGGCTGCCCTATCTATATTTCCTGATAAAATACATGTTGAAATCCAATGGGAGGAAAATTCCACTTAGTGTTAGGGTTAGGTCACATTGAACTCAAAGAGCAAAATGGACATTGCCAACAAACTCGGAATACTTGGACATGGTTAGGAAGGCAATTACTTTTCTAGGCTACCCTATCTATGATTCTTGGTAAAATACATGGAAAAATCCCTTGGGAGGAAAATTTCACTTAGGGTTAGGGTTAGGTCATATTGAACTCATAGAGCAAAATGGACATTGTCAACAAACTCGGAATACTTGGATATGGTTAGGAAGGCACTTAGTTTTCTAGGCTGCCCTATCTATATTTCCTTGTAAAATAGACGGGGAAATCCCATTGGAGGAAAATTCCACTTAGGGTTAGGGTTAGGTCACCAGGAAATCATAGAGCAAAATGGACATGGCCAACAAACCAGGAATACTTGATTAGGATTAGGAGGGCACTTACTTTTCTTCACTGCCCTATCTATGTTTCCTGGTAAAATACATGGGAAAATACCATGGGAGTAAAATTTAAGTTAGGGTTAGGGTTATGTCAACAGGAAATCATAGAGCAAAATGGACATCGCCAACAAACTCGGAATACTTGGGTATGGTTAGGAAGGCACTTACTTTTCTAGGCTGCCCTATCTACAATTCCTGGTAAAATACATGGGAAAATCCTATGGGAGGAAAATTCCACTTAGGGTTAGGGTTAGGTCACCATGAAATCAAAGAGCAAAATGGACATCACCAACATACTCGGAATACTTGGGTATCTTTGGGAAGACACTTACTTGTTCTAGGCTCCCTATCTATATTTCCTGTAAAATACTGTTGAAATCCTGGGAGGAAAATTATTTTTCCCCCCCCACTTATAGTTAGGATTAGTCACCTGAGTCATAGAGAAAAATGGACATTGCCAAAAACTCGAAATGCTTGGACATGGTTAGGAAGGCAATTACTTTTCTAGGCGTCCCTAGCTATATTTCCTCGTAAAATACATGGGAAAATCCCTTGGGAGGAAAATTCCACTTAGGGTTAGGGTTAGGTCACATTGAACTCATAGAGCAAAATGGACATAGCCAAAAAACTCGGAATACTTGGGTATGATTAGGAGGGCACTTACTTTTCTAGGATACCCTATCTATGTTTCTTGTAAAATACATGGGAAAATCCCATGGGAGGAAAATTCCACTTAGGGTTAGGGTTAGGTCACCGTGAAGTCATAGAGAAAAATGGACATCGCCAACAAACCCGGAGTACTTCGGTATGGTTAGGAAGGCACTTACTTTTCTAGGCTGCCCTATCTATATTTCCTGGTAAAATACATGGGAAAATACCATGGGAGGAAAGTTCCACTTAGGCTTAGGATTAGGTCACCATGAAATCACAGAGCAAAATGGACATCACCAACAAACTCGGAATACTTGGATATGGTTAGGAAGGCACTTACTTTTCTTGGCTACCCTATCTATGTTTCCTGGTAAAATACATGGGGAAATCCCATGGGAGGAAAATTCCACTTAGGGTTAGGGTTAGGTCACCATGAAGTCATAGAGAAAAATGGACATTGCCAACAAACTCAGAATACTTCGACATGGTTAGGAAGGCAATCACTTTTCTCGGCTACCCTATCTATGTTTCTTGGTAAAATACATGGGAAAATCCCTTGGGAGGAAAATTGCACTTAGGGTTAGGGTTAGGTCCCATTGAACTCATAGAGCAAAATGGACATTGTCAACAAACTCGGAATACTTGGATATGGTTAGGAAGGCACTTACTTTTCTAGGCTGCCCTATCTATATTTCCTGGTAAAATACATGGGAAAATACCATGGGAGGAAAGTTCCACTTAGGCTTAGGGTTAGGTCACCATGAAATCACAGAGCAAAATGGAAATCACCCACAAACTCGGAATACTTGGGTATGATTAGGAAGGCACTTACTTTTCTTGGCTACCCTATGTATGTTTCCTGGTAAAATACATGGGGAAATCCCATGGGAGGAAAATTCCACTTAGGGTTAGGGTTAGGTCACATTGAACTGATAGAGCAAAATGGACATTGCCAACAAACTCGGAATAGTTGGGTATGGTTAGGAAGGCACTTAGTTTTCTAGGCTGCCCTATCTATATTTCCTGATAAAATACATGTTGAAATCCAATGGGAGGAAAATTCCACTTAGTGTTAGGGTTAGGTCACCATGAAGTCATAGAGAAAAATGGACATTGCCAACAAACTCGGAATACTTGGACATGGTTAGGAAGGCAATTACTTTTCTAGGCTACCCTATCTATGTTTCTTGGTAAAATACATGGGAAAATCCCTTGGGAGGAAAATTCCACTTAGGGTTAGGGTTAGATCACATTGAACTGATAGAGCAAAATGGACATGGCCAACAAACTCGGAATACTTGGATATGGTTAGGAAGGCACTTACATTTCTAGGCTGCCCTATCTATATTTCCTGGTAAAATACATGGGAAAATACCATGGGAGGAAAATTCAACTTAGGGTTAGGTCACCATGAAATCATAGAGCAAAATGGACATCGCCAACAAACCCGGAATACTTGATTATGATTAGGAGGGCACTTACTTTTCTTCGCTGCCCTATCTATGTTTCCTGGTAAAATACATGGGAAAATACCATGGGAGTAAAATTTAAGTTAGGGTTAGGGTTATGTCACCAGGAAATCATAGAGCAAAACGGACATCGCCAACAAATTCGGAATACTTGGGTATGGTTAGGAGGGAACTTACTTTTCTAGGCTACCCTATCTATATTTCCTGGTAAAATACATGGGGAAATCCCATGGGAGGAAAATTCCACTTAGGGTTAGGGTTAGGTCACCATGAAGTCATAGAGAATAATGGAGATTGCCAACAAACTCGGAATACTTGGACATGGTTAGGAAGGCAATCACTTTTCTAGGCTACCCTATCTATGTTTCTTGGTAAAATACATGGAAAAATCCCTTGGGAGGAAAATTTCATTTAGGGTTAGGTCACATTGAACTCATAGAGCAAAATGGACATTGCCAACAAACTCGCAATACTTGGACATGGTTAGGAAGGCAATTACTTTTCTAGGCTACCCTATCTACGTTTCTTGGTAAAATACATGGAAAAATCCCTTGGGAGGAAAATTTCACTTAGGGTTAGGTCACATTGAACTCATAGAGCAAAATGTACATTGTCAACAAACTCGGAATACTTGGGTATGGTTAGGAGGGCACTTACTTTTCTAGGCTGCCCTTTCTATAATTCCTGGTAAAATACATGTTGAAATCCAATGGGAGGAAAATTCCACTTAGTGTTAGGGTTAGGTCACCATGAAGTCATAGAGAAAAATGGACATTGCCAACAAACTCGGAATACTTGGACATGGTTAGGAAGGCAATTACTTTTCTAGGCTACCCTATCTATGTTTCTTGGTAAAATACATGGGAAAATCCCTTGGGAGGAAAATTCCACTTAGGGTTAGGGTTAGGTCCCATTGAACTGATAGAGCAAAATGGACATTGTCAACAAACTCGGAATACTTGGACATGGTTAGGAAGGCAATTACTTTTCTAGGCTACCCCATCTATGTTTCTTGGTAAAATACATGGAAAAATCCCTTGGGAGGAAAATTTCACTTAGGGTTAGGGTTAGGTCACATTGAACTCATAGAGCAAAATGGACATTGTCAACAAACTCGGAATACTTGGGTATGGTTAGGAGGGCACTTACTTTTCTAGGCTGCCCTTTCTATAATTCCTGGTAAAATACATGGGAAAATCCTATGGGAGGAAAATTCCACTTAGGGTTAGGGTTAGGTCACCATGAAATCAAAGAGCAAAATGGACATCACCAACATACTCGGAATACTTGGGTATATTTGGGAAGACACTTACTTTTCTAGGCTGCCCTATCTATATTTTCTGGTAAAATACATGTTGAAATCCATGGGAGGAAAATTCCACTTAAGGTTAGGGTTAGGTCACCATGAAGTCATAGAGAAAAATGGACATAGCCAACAAACACAGAATACTTGGACATGGTTAGGAAGGCAATTACTTTTCTAGGCTACCCTATCTATGTTTCTTGGTAAAATACATGGGAAAATCTCTTGGGAGGAAAATTGCACTTAGGGTTAGGGTTAGCTCAAATTGAACTCATAGAGCAAAATGGACATTGTCAACAAACTCGGAATACTTGGATATGGTTAGGAAGGCACTTAGTTTTCTAGGCTGCCCTATCTATATTTCCTTGTAAAATAGACGGGGAAATCCCATTGGAGGAAAATTCCACTTAGGGTTAGGGTTAGGTCACCAGGAAATCATAGAGCAAAATGGACATGGCCAACAAACCCGGAATACTTGATTATGATTAGGAGGGCACTTACTTTTCTTCGCTGCCCTATCTATGTTTCCTGGTAAAATACATGGGAAAATACCATGGGAGTAAAATTTAAGTTAGGGTTAGGGTTATGTCACCAGGAAATCATAGAGCAAAATGGACATCGCCAACAAACTCGGAATACTTGGGTATGGTTAGGAGGGACCTTACTTTTCTAGGCTACCCTATCTATATTTCCTGGTAAAATACATGGGGAAATCCCATGGGAGGAAAATTCCACTTAGGGTTAG
This sequence comes from Crotalus tigris, assembly GCF_016545835.1. Lineage (NCBI taxonomy): Eukaryota > Metazoa > Chordata > Lepidosauria > Squamata > Viperidae > Crotalus > Crotalus tigris. The sequence goes on from NW_024097692.1 coordinate 61,035, forward strand.
GGTTAGGTCACCATGAAGTCATAGAGAATAATGGACATTGCCAACAAACTCGGAATACTTGGACATGGTTAGGAAGGCAATCACTTTTCTAGGCTACCCTATCTATGTTTCTTGGTAAAATACATGGGAAAATCCCTTGGGAGGAAAATTCCACTTAGGGTTAGGGTTAGGTCACATTGAACTGATAGAGCAAAATGGACATTGTCAACAAACTCGGAATACTTGGGTATGGTTAGGAGGGCACTTACTTTTCTAGGCTGCCCTTTCTATAATTCCTGGTAAAATACATGGGAAAATCCTATGGGAGGAAAATTCCACTTAGGGTTAGGGTTAGGTCACCATGAAATCAAAGAGCAAAATGGACATCACCAACATACTCGGAATACTTGGGTATATTTGGGAAGACACTTACTTTTCTAGGCTGCCCTATCTATATTTTCTGGTAAAATACATGTTGAAATCCATGGGAGGAAAATTCCACTTAAGGTTAGGGTTAGGTCACCATGAAGTCATAGAGAAAAATGGACATAGCCAACAAACACAGAATACTTGGACATGGTTAGGAAGGCAATTACTTTTCTAGGCTACCCTATCTATGTTTCTTGGTAAAATACATGGGAAAATCCCTTGGGAGGAAAATTGCATTTAGGGTTAGGGTTAGGGTTAGCTCAAATTGAACTCATAGAGCAAAATGGACATTGTCAACAAACTCGGAATACTTGGATATGGTTAGGAGGGCACTTAGTTTTCTAGGCTGCCCTATCTATATTTCCTTGTAAAATGGACGGGGAAATCCCATGGGAGGAAAATTCCACTTAGGCTTAGGGTTAGGTCACCAGGAAATCATAGAGCAAAATGGACATGGCCAACAAACCCGGAATACTTGATTATGATTAGGAGGGCACTTACTTTTCTTCGCTGCCCTATCTATGTTTCCTGGTAAAATACATGGGAAAATACCATGGGAGTAAAAGTTAAGTTAGGGTTAGGGTTATGTCACCAGGAAATCATAGAGCAAAATGGACATCGCCAACAAACTCGGACTACTTGGGTATGGTTAGGAGGGAACTTACTTTTCTAGGCTACCCTATCTATATTTCCTGGTAAAATACATGGGGAAATCCCATGGGAGGAAAATTCCACTTAGGGTTAGGGTTAGGTCACCATGAAGTCATAGAGAAAAATGGACATTGCCAACAAACTCGGAATACTTCGACATGGTTAGGAAGGCAATCACTTTTCTCGGCTACCCTATCTATGTTTCTTGGTAAAATACATGGGAAAATCCCTAGGGAGGAAAATTCCACTTAGGGTTAGGGTTAGATCCCATTGAACTGATAGAGCAAAATGGACATTGTCAACAAACTCGGAATACTTGGGTATGGTTAGGAAGGCACTTACTTTTCTAGGCTACCCTATCTATATTTCCTGATAAAATACATGGGGAAATCCCATGGGAGGAAAATTCCACTTAGGGTTAGGGTTAGGTCACCATGAAGTCATAGAGAAAAATGGACATTGCCAACAAACTCAGAATACTTCGACATGGTTAGGAAGGCAATCACTTTTCTCGGCTACCCTATCTATGTTTCTTGGTAAAATACATGGGAAAATCCCTTGGGAGGAAAATTGCACTTAGGGTTAGGGTTAGGTCCCATTGAACTCATAGAGCAAAATGGACATTGTCAACAAACTCGGAATACTTGGATATGGTTAGGAAGGCACTTACTTTTCTAGGCTGCCCTATCTATATTTCCTGGTAAAATACATGGGAAAATACCATGGGAGGAAAGTTCCACTTAGGCTTAGGGTTAGGTCACCATGAAATCACAGAGCAAAATGGAAATCACCCACAAACTCGGAATACTTGGGTATGATTAGGAAGGCACTTACTTTTCTTGGCTACCCTATGTATGTTTCCTGGTAAAATACATGGGGAAATCCCATGGGAGGAAAATTCCACTTAGGGTTAGGGTTAGGTCACATTGAACTGATAGAGCAAAATGGACATTGCCAACAAACTCGGAATAGTTGGGTATGGTTAGGAAGGCACTTAGTTTTCTAGGCTGCCCTATCTATATTTCCTGATAAAATACATGTTGAAATCCAATGGGAGGAAAATTCCACTTAGTGTTAGGGTTAGGTCACCATGAAGTCATAGAGAAAAATGGACATTGCCAACAAACTCGGAATACTTGGACATGGTTAGGAAGGCAATTACTTTTCTAGGCTACCCTATCCATGTTTCTTGGTAAAATACATGGGAAAATCCCTTAGGAGAAAAATTCCACTTAGGGTTAGGGTTAGATCACATTGAACTGATAGAGCAAAATGGACATGGCCAACAAACTCGGAATACTTGGATATGGTTAGGAAGGCACTTACATTTCTAGGCTGCCCTATCTATATTTCCTGGTAAAATACATGGGAAAATACCATGGGAGGAAAATTCAACTTAGGGTTAGGTCACCATGAAATCATAGAGCAAAATGGACATCGCCAACAAACCCGGAATACTTGATTATGATTAGGAGGGCACTTACTTTTCTTGGCTGCCCTATCTATGTTTCCTGGTAAAATACATGGGAAAATACCATGGGAGTAAAATTTAAGTTAGGGTTAGGGTTATGTCACCAGGAAATCATAGAGCAAAATGGACATCGCCAACAAACTCGGAATACTTGGGTATGGTTAGGAGGGAACTTACTTTTCTAGGCTACCCTATCTATATTTCCTGGTAAAATACATGGGGAAATCCCATGGGAGGAAAATTCCACTTAGGGTTAGGGTTAGGTCACCATGAAGTCATAGAGAATAATGGACATTGCCAACAAACTCGGAATACTTGGACATGGTTAGGAAGGCAATCACTTTTCTAGGCTACCCTATCTATGTTTCTTGGTAAAATACATGGAAAAATCCCTTGGGAGGAAAATTTCATTTAGGGTTAGGTCACATTGAACTCATAGAGCAAAATGGACATTGCCAACAAACTCGGAATACTTGGACATGGTTAGGAAGGCAATCACTTTTCTAGGCTACCCTATCTATGTTTCTTGGTAAAATACATGGGAAAATCCCTTGGGAGGAAAATTCCACTTAGGGTTAGGGTTAGGTCACATTGAACTGATAGAGCAAAATGGACATTGTCAACAAACTCGGAATACTTGGGTATGGTTAGGAGGGCACTTACTTTTCTAGGCTGCCCTTTCTATAATTCCTGGTAAAATACATGGGAAAATCCTATGGGAGGAAAATTCCACTTAGGGTTAGAGTTAGGTCACCATGAAATCAAAGAGCAAAATGGACATCACCAACATACTCGGAATACTTGGGTATATTTGGGAAGACACTTACTTTTCTAGGCTGCCCTATCTATATTTCCTGGTAAAATACATGTTGAAATCCATGGGAGGAAAATTCCACTTAAGGTTAGGGTTAGGTCACCATGAAGTCATAGAGAAAAATGGACATAGCCAACAAACACGGAATACTTGGACATGGTTAGGAAGGCAATTACTTTTCTAGGCTACCCTATCTATGTTTCTTGGTAAAATACATGGGAAAATCTCTTGGGAGGAAAATTGCACTTAGGGTTAGGGTTAGCTCAAATTGAACTCATAGAGCAAAATGGACATTGTCAACAAACTCGGAATACTTGGATATGGTTAGGAAGGCACTTAGTTTTCTAGGCTGCCCTATCTATATTTCCTTGTAAAATAGACGGGGAAATCCCATGGGAGGAAAATTCCACTTAGGGTTAGGGTTAGGTCACCAGGAAATCATAGAGCAAAATGGACATGGCCAACAAACCCGGAATACTTGATTATGATTAGGAGGGCACTTACTTTTCTTCGCTGCCCTATCTATGTTTCCTGGTAAAATACATGGGAAAATACCATGGGAGTAAAATTTAAGTTAGGGTTAGGGTTATGTCACCAGGAAATCATAGAGCAAAATGGACATCACCAACAAACTCGGAATACTTGGGTATGGTTAGGAGGGAACTTACTTTTCTAGGCTACCCTATCTATATTTCCTGGTAAAATACATGGGGAAATCCCATGGGAGGAAAATTCCACTTAGGGTTAGGGTTAGGTCACCATGAAGTCATAGAGAATAATGGACATTGCCAACAAACTCGGAATACTTGGACATGGTTAGGAAGGCAATCATTTTTCTCGGCTACCCTATCTATGTTTCTTGGTAAAATACATGGGAAAATCCCTTGGGAAGAAAATTCCACTTAGGGTTAGGGTTAGGTCCCATTGAACTGATAGAGCAAAATGGACATTGTCAACAAACTCGGAATACTTGGACATGGTTAGGAAGGCAATTACTTTTCTAGGCTACCCTATCTATGTTTCTTGGTAAAATACATGGAAAAATACCATGGGAGGAAAGTTCCACTTAGGCTTAGGGTTAGGTCACATTGAACTCATAGAGCAAAATGGACATTGTCAACAAACTCGGAATACTTGGGTATGGTTAGGAGGGCACTTACTTTTCTAGGCTGCCCTTTCTATAATTCCTGGTAAAATACATGGGAAAATCCTATGGGAGGAAAATTCCACTTAGGGTTAGGGTTAGGTCACCATGAAATCAAAGAGCAAAATGGACATCACCAACATACTCGGAATACTTGGGTATATTTGGGAAGACACTTACTTTTCTAGGCTGCCCTATCTATATTTCCTGGTAAAATACATGTTGAAATCCATGGGAGGAAAATTCCACTTAAGGTTAGGGTTAGGTCACCATGAAGTCATAGAGAAAAATGGACACAGCCAACAAACACGGAATACTTGGACATGGTTAGGAAGGCAATTACTTTTCTAGGCTACCCTATCTATGTTTCTTGGTAAAATACATGGGAAAATCTCTTGGGAGGAAAATTGCACTTAGGGTTAGGGTTAGCTCAAATTGAACTCATAGAGCAAAATGGACATTGTCAACAAACTCGGAATACTTGGATATGGTTAGGAAGGCACTTACTTTTCTAGGCTGCCCTATCTATATTTCCTTGTAAAATAGACGGGGAAATCCCATGGGAGGAAAATTCCACTTAGGGTTAGGGTTAGGTCACCAGGAAATCATAGAGCAAAATGGACATGGCCAACAAACCCGGAATACTTGATTATGATTAGGAGGGCACTTACTTTTCTTCGCTGCCCTATCTATGTTTCCTGGTAAAATACATGGGAAAATACCATGGGAGTAAAATTTAAGTTAGGGTTAGGGTTATGTCACCAGGAAATCATAGAGCAAAATGGACATCGCCAACAAACTCGGAATACTTGGGTATGGTTAGGAGGGAACTTACTTTTCTAGGCTACCCTATCTATATTTCCTGGTAAAATACATGGGGAAATCCCATGGGAGGAAAATTCCACTTAGGGTTAGGGTTAGGTCACCATGAAGTCATAGAGAAAAATGGACATTGCCAACAAACTCAGAATACTTCGACATGGTTAGGAAGGCAATCACTTTTCTCGGCTACCCTATCTATGTTTCTTGGTAAAATACATGGGAAAATCCCTTGGGAGGAAAATTGCACTTAGGGTTAGGGTTAGGTCCCATTGAACTCATAGAGCAAAATGGACATTGTCAACAAACTCGGAATACTTGGATATGGTTAGGAAGGCACTTAGTTTTCTAGGCTGCCCTATCTATATTTCCTGGTAAAATACATGGGAAAATACCATGGGAGGAAAGTTCCACTTAGGCTTAGGGTTAGGTCACCATGAAATCACAGAGCAAAATGGACATCACCAACAAACTCAGAATACTTGGGTATGGTTAGGAAGGCACTTACTTTTCTTGGCTACCCTATCTATATTTCCTGGTAAAATACATGGGGAAATCCCATGGGAGGAAAATTCCACTGAGGGTTAGGGTTAGGTCACATTGAACTGATAGAGCAAAATGGACATTGCCAACAAACTCGGAATACTTGGGTATGGTTAGGAAGGCACTTAGTTTACTAGGCTGCCCTATCTATATTTCCTTGTAAAATAGACGGGGAAATCCCATGGGAAGAAAATTCCACTTAGGGTTAGGGTTAGGTCACCAGGAAATCATAGAGCAAAATGGACATGGCCAACAAACTCGGAATACTTGGATATGGTTAGGAAGGCAATTACTTTTCTAGGCTACCCTATCTATATTTCCTGGTAAAATACATGGGAAAATACCATGGGAGGAAAATTCAACTTAGGGTTAGGTGACCATGAAATCATAGAGCAAAATGGACATCGCCAACAAACCCGGAATACTTGATTATGATTATGAGGGCACTTACTTTTCTTGGCTGCCCTATCTATGTTCCCTGGTAAAATACATGGGAAAATACCATGGGAGTAAAATTTAAGTTAGGGTTAGGGTTATGTCACCAGGAAATCACAGAGCAAAATGGACATCGCCAACAAACTCGGAATACTTGGGTATGGTTAGGAGGGAACTTACTTTTCTAGGCTACCCTATCTGTATTTCCTGGTAAAATACATGGGGAAATCCCATGGGAGGAAAATTCCACTTAGGGTTAGGGTTAGGTCACCATGAAGTCATAGAGAATAATGGACATGGCCAACAAACTCGGAATACTTGGACATGGTTAGGAAGGCAATCACTTTTCTCGGCTACCCTATCTATCTTTCTTGGTAAAAGACATGGGAAAATCCCTTGGGAGGAAAATTACACTTAGGGTTAGGGTTAGGTCCCATTGAACTCATAGAGCAAAATGGACATTGTCAACAAACTCGGAATACTTGGATATGGTTAGGAAGGCACTTACTTTTCTACGCTGCCCTATCTATATTTCCTGGTAAAATACATGGGAAAATACCATGGGAGGAAAGTTCCACTTAGGCTTAGGGTTAGGTCACCATGAAATCACAGAGCAAAATGGACATCACCAACAAACTCAGAATACTTGGGTATGGTTAGGAAGGCAATTACTTTGCAAGGCTACCCTATCTATGTTTCTTGGTAAAATACATAGGAAAATCCCATGGGAGGAAAATTCCACTTAGGGTTAGGGTTAGGTCACCATGAAATCAAAGAGCAAAATGGACATCACCAACAAACTCAGAATACTTGGGTATATTTGGGAAGGCACTTACTTTTCTAGGCTGCCCTATCTATATTTCCTGATAAAATACATGTTGAAATCCAATGGGAGGAAAATTCCACTTAGGGTTAGGGTTAGGTCACCATGAAGTCATAGAGAAAAATGGACATTGCCAACAAACTCGGAATACCTGGACATGGTTAGGAAGGCAATTACTTTTCTAGGCTACCCTATCCATGTTTCTTGGTAAAATACATGGGAAAATCCCTTGGGAGGAAAATTGCACTTAGGTTTAGGGTTAGGTCACCAGGAAATGATAGAGCAAAATGGACATGGCCAAGGTAGCATATTCCCAAAGAATGCTAGGTCAATTCCTCAACAGAGAAGGCTCTCTGGATCTCATCAGATTATCTTGTTTGATTTCGCATATGAAATGATGATTTTAACTCTTACAGCATTACGATTAGCTTTGGATGATTTTATTACTTGGTACAACTGAGATTGTATTAATCTTAATGTGAAGATGGTCTAGTTAATCTTTTCCAAGCAATCTACATATCTCACACAGCATTGAGTGATATTTTAATGTTAGAAACTGGAACTGTTTCACCCAGAAATTGTCACCTAACAATATCCCACACTTGATAAGATCCAATTTGCATGACTGTGGTGCCTTCACTCCATCTAAAAATATAGTCAGGTACAAATATTACTCAAAGACCAACCATATTTTTTCTTCCCTTCCATTTTTTATTCCTGGCTGAATAATTCTAAGTAGTACTGTACTATTTAGTATGCTGCCCAAATCACTTTTCATGAGATGGGCAGCTATATAAATTTAATAAATAGATGCAAATGTTTACAGCTATATGGTATAAAAACTGGATTGTGAATTTCTTTCTCATGGTGAATAGGAGCTACAATCCCAAAGATCAGAACCTGTGGACAACATGATTCCTTAACAAATAGGTGAGTCATTATTACTGCCAATTTTGTCTAAGTCAAGGTAATAAGCAAAATAAAAAAGGTTCTAAATAGAAGTGATGAGTGATACTGAACTTTTAATGGATACATATAAGAGGTTTCAAGAGTATGATATAGAAAGAAGAGAAAATAACCATTTGCCCTAAGAAGATACTTTATTTGCAATAGGCAATTTCACCTTTATTTATTGTACAGTTTTCAGAGCAACACTAAGAATTATTGAAGAAGAGGTTGATTCTATATGACATAATTGTATGATAAGCAAGTAACACCCTTCCATGATGTTAGGTGAGGTTTCTATCATTTAATTGGTCTGATTCGTTCACAGAATTCAAAAGAATCCCAAATGATTATTTCCTCCATCTTCAACTAATCTACATTTTCTTCATTTCTTCCATCCTTTCACCATTAAGGTGATAAAGATGGAATAGTGAACAAAATATTTTAATAGTAGTGATAGGACAAAATATTCTTCTTTTGCAAAGAGATCTTATTTGGAATGTTCAGTGATGCCCTCAGCTTAAGAACAAATGGATCAAAAGGAAAGAAGTAGAACTAAAAGAGCCATACAGAAGCTTGTTCACTGTTAACTTGACATTTACACAAAGGCTTGATGTTATAAATCCTAGCTTGAGGAAACATATTTAGTGGAACCCAGTACTCTTTTAACTATCTTTTATCCATATTTATTTTGGAAGGTTTTTTTATCCGACTTTGTAATATTATCTAGTCTTTTGTTTGTTGCATTATGTCAGTGATGGCGAACCTTTTAGAGACCAAGTGCCCAAACTGCAACCCAAAACTCACTTATTTATCACAAAGTGCCAACACGGCAATTTAACCTGAATACTGAGGTTTTAGTTTAGAAAAAAAAACATACATTAACATCTTTTGCCTTACAAGAAAAACACAATAACAAAGCTTTCAATGATACAAACAACTTTTTATTTAAAGGTAAAAGTTTGCATTTGGCATGCTTTTGAACAATTAATGTGATTTTTGCTGTTGTATGCATGCTGATAATTTGTCTAACCTTGGCTCATACTTTGTAAGTTTGGGAGCAACATATGCAGCACTCAGGTCATCTGTTAGTCTGTTTCTTGTGTCAGATTTGACATAATTCAAAGATGAAAACAGCGTGCTCGCTCCGGAGGCTTGTTTTGTCTAGGAAGGGCTTGAGAAATGGCTTTTTCCTGCGAAAACTTAGCCAAAGAGCGAGGTGCACGTGCCCACAGAGAGGGCTCTGAATGCTCCCTCTGGCATGCGTGCCATAGATTTGCCACCTATGCATTATGCATTATGTTATATATTTCTAAGTCAAGACTGATGATGTCCTTGGTAAATGACCAAGTATGCATGCTACTTACAACAAACACACACACTGTGTGTTGCACAAAAATGATAAATAGAAACTCAATTCTTTCCTGTCCATCTCTTGTAAATTACTCACATCCACAACACTGTTAGTAACCTATTGTATGTTGTAGTCACCATGTTATATAAAGCAGACCTCCATAAGACTTATCTAGTTCGGGACAAAACAGTGTACGTTCACAGCCTTCCTCTTAATATTAAAGCCCACTCTTTCCAAAGCTTTCAGAACTTGCTCTAAACCAGATTGATCTGCAGAAATCTTGCTAATTCTACTTCATGTTCTATATTACGTCAGCAACAAAAGTAGCCAACTCAGCATATCAGGAACTTAAATGAGCTGCTTCATTATTCTGAATACCTGGGCTAGCAGCCTTATGATGCTCAGCAATCCTAGTCAACTGGAAGATTAGAATTATTGTAATTCTCAAACTAACAAAACTTATTTTTAAAGGAAGATCATTGTTCCAACATATTTTAAGTTCACATAATAATTTACAATTAAGTTCTGAATTATATGAGACAGGGACCATACATTTATCCAATGTGACTGACTCATGGCTGCACTATCAGATATGAATGAATGTATTTAGAATACACGCCTCCAGGCAGGAAATAGAGGGAATTGTTCAGACAGAAATGCTATTATGGCTGACAATATGTTATAAGCAACATTTGTTGTTTTGATTATATGCCATCAAATCAATGTCAACTTTTAGAGACTACACAGATAGATTTTCTCCATGATGATCTGTAAGCAACATCTGTACTTATCAATACAATAATTCAAAACAGAATAGGCAAAATATTTTACAGATATGCCATTCAAAACCAAACAACCTTATGCATTCAGAATGAGCATTCCCGACATCATGGAACTGACTTCCCAAAAAGTACATCAAGATTGCTACTTAACTGGTCAATTTAGTTATTGAGTACATTTGCATACAAAAAGGTAAATATGTCTTTTACCTGAGATCCACATCTAGTACATCTATGGTCTTATCCATACATCGGGGCAACAAAACAATACTGATTTGGCATTCCTTGTTTCTATTTCCCTCCCCCACTGGGGTCTAGCCTATTGTCCTGGAATTATCTAATAGACATTCTCTACCATACTTAACCAGACAATGTCAGTCAGAAATTGCCATTTGCTGAGACAAATTTGCATTTTTGTAAGGTAATAATTCTGAAGGAGAAAAAAACCCTACATTACAGTTTTAAATGCAGACATCCACTTATCTATTATTTGCTTTTTATCCCACCTTTATTACTTTATAAGTAAGTAAAGGTGGTAAATATATTTAATACTCCTTCCTCCTCTTTTTCCTCACAACTCTGTTGGGTTGGGCTGAGAGAAAGTGATTAGCCCAAAGTCTTATGGCCACAATTGGACCAGTTGCGTAGTGAAGTAGTCGTTATCAGAGATGTCATGTGACTGCTTCACTCAATCACAATTCCGGCTCTCCCAGTTGCAGTCATTAAGTGGATCGCTGGGGAGAGGGCTTGGGCCTCTTGGGTGTGGTAGGGCAGAAAGAGGGCCCATGTCTCTCACCACACCCAAGAGGACCAGACAAACAAACTGGCAGAGTGACTCATCACTCTACCTTACCTTTTCCATATCCCGAGATCTACCCTGAAATAATCCATTTGAACATAACAAGCAGTTGTTGAGGTCACCTCCCTATAGTCTATGCCATTTTTGGAGTTGAAATTGATGTGAATGTAATCAATTTTGTCTTCAAAATACTGAAAATTCTCACAGAGAGCCTCTGTTTTGGCTCCCCTCTGCCAACATCTGCCAACCCTTAACGGCTGAAATGTCACATAATATGGAAAGCATTGTTGTCGATTCTGTGTGGATGCAATGTAGGCAGAGAAGTATGCCTTTTTCACATCATCTGCTGGGAGGGAGGATTTCAGGGCTGGATTCCATGTTCAATCCAATTCTTCCTAAGAGTTCCTCCACTTCAATTCCACCCATGAATTAACTATTTTATTGCTCTGAACTCTAGGGCAAATCAAGTGCTACTTAAGCTCTTCTAGAAGAAAGAGGATGTTTAGGAAAAATCATGTCAATTACCCAGGTTGTCTTAATACTTCAGAGATTGGCCATAATTTCATAGTATTATAGTATTATGAAATACTATAAGAAATGGTTTACGGTTGTGAGTTTGCAGACATTAAAAGAGATACAGCTTTACAGTAGTTACAAGCCAAGGCAATAGCAAATTAACAGGGAGGAAAAATCATGACAACTACAAGATTTACTTAGTTTCATATCTGGCTTTTCAACAAATCATAATTTTTGGATGTCACTGCTGTTCAAAAGCTTACTATAGAAATTTGTAGAAATTTAAAAAATACTTTTTAAATTATTCAGTCATTTTCATCTGTCCCCATTACGTGGAATCAATGCAACAAACAGCAGAAATGATCACAGAGTGTAAACCAGTGACCAACAGATTTTCACACTGATGTATGAGTTGTTCAGAAAAAAGTAAAAATACCCTTTTTTCTAATATAAGAATACTTTTAATTTAAATAGGGATGTATAAACTGAATTGAATCATTAAGAAAACTACCAATAAGCAAAAACAAAAATTCTACTACCTTGCAAGCATATTTGTGAGTTCCATCAAACATTTGGGACAATCACATTCTTTTAAAATCAATCTCCAAAGCAACTATTATGAAAACTATCTTAAATTTTTATTACAAGGACCATAGGACAGATATTTTACTTAAAAATGCTATAGAAAGTAAAAAAAAGAAAATAAATACTAGTCTAGGTTTAAAAGGAACAATCTGAATCTTTGCTTCCTTCTCCAAGTAGACACAACTCAGATGTGCTGCCCTTTCTGCACAACCATTAGTTGTTCTGATTTAGGATTGTTAAAATCCAATGCTTTTGGAAAATTCCAGAGAAAGTTGCTCTAAAGTAAAAATCCAAAAGTTCAGTCATATTAATTCATAAGCAAAAATTGGAATTTCTCACATAGCTTTCGCACAGAATATTTTCAGATCAAACAAATTCAAGCTATTCTTCAGCTCATTCCCATATTATTGTGTGCCCAATTTTAAATTATTCAATAAAAAAATTACCTAATGTTTTAAATATAAAGACATTGTATTTTTTTTGTCCTGATCCTGAACTGAAACTATAAACTGCATATAACATATGTCTTAAACAGTTACAGGTATCTAGGCAAATGCAAAATTATTTTGATGCAGAATTTTTATCTTAAAAAACAGATTTGGGCCCTTAGGTTGCAGTTTTTTGGCAATTTGCATAGACCATGCTAGGTCTAATTTTCTACATGATTTAATATTCTCTCTCAAAAGCTAGCACTGTAAAAAAACAGTAATTATAATTACAACCCTTGAAAGAAAGGCTGTATTATTTAGCTGGAACAAGTCATGCATATAATAGTTTGTCATCGACATAAGAAATTGTACTTCTTTGGCACAGAATAAACATTTATCCTGAACATGCATTTTAAAAGCAATAGCCATCCCTTTGTATTTGGCACGCTGACAAAACTGACTACATTAAATTCTGAAGTGCATGTTGCTGGAAAAAGCAAGCAGAACTAGAAAAATATGTGGAAGATTTAACAAACAGCGAATATAGATAGAAAAATATACAAGACCTAGTGAGATTTGTAACCCAATTTTTCCTTAAATTTTTATTTAAAGGGTAATACAAATATATCCATAAAAGCTATATTTCAAGTACTGAAAAAGCACTATGCAATATTGAAAGAGAGTATCTTTATCATAACTTTAATAATAAATACAGAATTTTACAAATATTGGACAATTCAGTTGAAGTCATAGAAAGATCACAACCTTTATACCAGTGGTTCTCAACCTGTGGGTCGGGACCCCATTTGGGGTCGAACGACCATTTCACGGGGGTCGCCAAACAAGGCTGTCCACCATTTTTCCCCCTTTTCTTTGGCCACGCCCCTGGCACCCGGTGATGTATAAGTGGTTGGGGGTCACCACAACATGGGGAACTGTATTATGGGGTCGTGGCATTAGAAAGGTTGAGAACCACTGCTTTATACCATAACACACTAAAAATAAGGAAGACGTAATAATAATAATAATAATAATAATAATAATAATAATAGTAGTAGTAGTAGTAGTAGTAGTAGTAGTAGTAGTAGTAGTAGTAGTAGTAAAGTTGGAAGGGACCTTGGAGGTCATCTAGTCCAACCCCCTGCTCGGCAGGAAACCCTACACCATTTCGGACAAATGGCTGTCCAGTCTCTTCTTAAAAACTTCCAGTGTTGGAGCATTTACTGCTTCTGGAGGCAGGCTGTTCCACTGATTAATTGTTCTCACTGTCAGGAAGTTTCTCCTTAGTTCTAGGTTGCTTCTCTCCTTGATTAGTTTCCACCCGTTGCTTCTTGTCCTGCCTTCAGGTGCTTTGGAAAATAGCTTTTCCCTCTTCTTTATGGCAGCCCCTGAGATATTGGAATACTGCTATCATGTCCCCCCTTGTCCTTCTCTTCGTTAAACTAGACATACCCAATTCTAGCAACCGTTCCTTATATGTTTTAGCCTCCAGTCCCCTAATCATCTTTGTTGCTCTTCTCTGTACTCTTTCTAGAGTCTCAACATCTTTTTTACATCGTGGTGACCAAAACTGGATGCAGTATTCCAAGTGTGGCCTTACCAAGGCATTGTAAAGTGGTATTAATACTTCACGTGATCTTGATTCTATCCCTCTGTTAATGCAGCCTAGCACTGTGTTGGCCTTTTTGGCAGCTGCAGCACACTGCTGGCTCATATTTAGGTGATTGTCTACTAGGACTCCGAGGTCCCTCTCACAGTTACTACTATTGAGCATGGTGCCACCTATGCTGTACTTGTGCATTTGGTTTTTCTTGCCTAAATGTAGAACCTTGCTTTTTTCACCATTGAATTTCATTTTGTTAGTTAGTGCCCAGTGTTCAAGTCTGTCCAGATCCTTCTGTATCTGAAGCCTGTCTTCTGGAGTGTTGGCTATTCCTGCCAGCTTGGTGTCGTCTGCAAATTTGATGAGTTCCCCATCTATCCCTTCATCCAAATCGTTGATGAAGATGTTGAAGAGTACTGGGCCCAGAACAGAGCCCTGGGGCACCCCACTACACACTTCCCTCCATATAGATGCAGTTCCATTGAGGACCACTCGCTGAGTACGGCCGGTCAGCCAGCTACGGATCCATCTGGTGGTGGTTCTGTCTACCCCACATTTTTCTATCTTGTCAAGTAGTAGGTTGTGATCTACTTTATCAAATGCCTTACTGAAGTCCAAGTAAATTATGTCCACAGCATTCCTCTGATCCACTAATTTTGTCACTTGGTCAAAGAATGCAATAAGATTTGTCTGGCATGATCTATTTTTGACAAACCCATGTTGGCTTTTAGTAATGACTTTGTTTGCCTCTAGGTGTTCGTTGATTCGTTGTTTGATTATCTTTTCCAGGATCTTCCCAGGTATTGAGGTCAGGCTGATAGGTCTGTAATTTCCTGGATCCATTTTTTTTCCTTTTTTGAGGATGGGAACTACATCAGCTCTTTTCCAGTCCTCTGGTAGTTCCCCTGTGTTCCAGGATCTTTGAAAAATATAGTTCAGTGGCTCCGATATCACATCTGCCAGTTCCTTGAGAACTCTGGGGTGTAATCCATCTGGTCCTGGCGATTTGAACTCATCTAGGCTGGACAGGTGCTCCCTAACGATTTTCTTGCCTATCTTAACTTGTGTTTCTGTTTTGTTTTTTATGGCACTATTTTTGATAGGTTGGTCTGTTTTTTCCCTTTGTGTAAAGACAGATGCAAAAAATGAGTTAAATAGTTCTGCTTTCTCCCTGTTGCTTGTCACCTTCTTGCCACTTCCACCCACTAATGGACCAATCATTTCCTTCACTTTTTTCTTGTTTTTTACATGTTGAAAGAAGCTTTTTTTGTTATTTTTGACTTTGGTCGCAAGCCTTAGTTCATTTTGAGCCTTGGCTTTCTTCACTTCATCTTTGCAGGCTCGGGCTATTTGCTGATATTCTGACTTAGTTATGTTCCCCTCTTTCCACTTTCTATACTTGTCCTTTTTATCTTTCAATTTGTCAGAGAGTTCTTTATGCAGCCATGCTGGTTTCTTTTGAGAGCTGTTATTTTTCCTCTTTGTTGGTATTGTGCTAGACTGTGCTTTTATTATCTCATTTTTCAAAATTTCCCAAGCTTCTTGAGTTGTTTTCCCCTTGAGGATTCTCATCCATGGAATCCTTCCCAAGCCCTCTCTAAGTTTATTGAAATTAGCTCTCTTGAAGTCCAAGACTCTAGTTTGACTGTGTTCTATTGGTTGTGCTTCTATAATGTTGAATTCTAATATTGCATGATCACTTCCTCCCAGGGTTCCTATGGCTTCAACACCGTCTATCATTTCATCTCTGTTAGTGAGAATTAGATCCAAAATGGCTAATCCCCTAGTTCCCTTCTCTACTTTTTGGGAGACAAAGTTGTCTGCTAGGTTTGCCAGGAACCTGTTTGATCTTCCACTTGGTGCGGAGTTTGTCTCCCAGTTGATGTCAGGGTAGTTAAAGTCCCCCATTACTATTGTGATGTGCTTCCTACATACCTTAGTTAGCTGACTAGCAAAAAGTTCATCTATTTCCTCTGTTTGGTTGGGTGGTCTGTAGTATACACCTATGGCAATGTCATTTCCCCCCCCCCTTTTATATTGACCCAAATGCATTCAAGACAGTTTTTATCATTGTTGTACTCTATTTCTGTAGAGATGTAGTTATTTCTTATATTATAGAGAGCAACTCAACGTCCTCTTTTATTTGGTCTGTTTCTTTTAAATAATTTAAATCCCTCTAGCTGTGTGTTCCATGTGTGAGTTTCATCCCACCATGTTTCCGTAATGGCAACAATATCGTATCTGCCCTCGTTAACCTGAATTTCTAGTTCACCCTGTTTGCTGTTCATACTCTGTGCATTGGTGTATAAACATTTGAGTCCTTTGTGGGTGGCCCTGTGTTTCCTTTCTACATAACCTGTGTGGTGCCTGAGTTCCCCTATTGTCTTACCACCTATTTGGTTAGTGCACTTTATGTGGCACTCGCTATTAGAGGCTTCATTTTGATTGATAGCAAGGTTGGTATTCTTGTCCACACACACATCTATGCTACATGCACTGATAGCCCTATAGTTTTTAAATTGCCGGGGACAGGGTTGTTCCGTATCAATTAACTCCCTGTCCCCGCTGTTTAGTTTAAATTTCCCTCCAGAAAATCTGTGAATTTATAGCCGAGTAACTCAGTCCCTTTTTTTGATGGATGCAAACCATCTCTTTTGTACATCTTTTGATTGGACCAGCTACTGACATCGTGACTAATATATCCAAAGCCTTCCCCTTTACACCACTCCTTTAGCCACATATTGAATTGTGCTATGCGCTGGCCTTTTCCGTTTTGCTCCTTATACACTGGTAAAACCTCTGAGAAAGTAAGCCTACAGCCTATTCTGCTAAGTTCCTTCCCCAAGCTCTGGAAATCATTCTGCACAGAGAGTACATCTTTTTGGGACAGATCATTAGTGCCAAGATGTACAATAGCCTCCACTGATATTCTGATCAATTTTAAAAAATAGAATAAATACAATAACAAAGAGTTTGAGTCACAAATAAGTTGTCTCTGTTTACATGATCCAACTCAAATCTAACAAGCTTTGAGAGATTAATAATTATCCCTCTCAATCTAAAGGAAATATCTCAAGAGAAAAGAGATGGGGAGAAAAAGAGAGAGAGAGATGTTAGAACTGTATGGATCTAAAATACGTTTGAGACACATATTTAGGGAAAGGAATGGAAGACAGAAAATGATTTCCCTTTGGAAATCATGAGTATATAACAGTCCATCATCCAGGCATTCACTATCAATTCAGTAATCTTTGTTTGTCTGAAAGAAACTTCTCAGCTCACAGTACAAACCCCAAAGTGTACTTATCATTAAAAATTTAATTCACATTACTGGCAGATATGAATTACTATTATTAAAATAGTAATATCAAACAATGCATTTCAATTTAAGAGCTAGAATACATATTCTATCTATAAAGTCATAATCAACCAGAGAAACAAAATATAAACAACCAAGCTGAAGCATTCAATAATAATTTCACCCTTTATCATTTTTAGATGATTATTAGAACAAATAATAGCTGAAGTTATTTATCGGCATTTAGAGTCGTACCATGTTGTAAACATATACTGTGTAGGTACATTTTTTCTGATGATCAGATCAACATTTAATTCTCACTCCAATGATATAGGCAAAATAAGATAAACAGCTTCTTGGTGCAGCAAATTCTACTGAGCTTTTTACATAGGTCCATCTAATAAGCTAGCTCCAACCCAGGAAGCTCTGTAAGATACAACCGTTTACTATACATTTTTAGCAAAGACTCCTCTCAGTTACAGATATTCCTCAAAGCTTTTTTGTTAACTCCCAATGCAGCTGAGTGGACATTGTCCACCCTAAAAGTCTATGCTTTATCATAAACAATCAATCGTGTTTTCAGATTTATATTCATTCTTCTACCAAATGTACAAATCTAGCCATATGTTACCTAGGTGCTTATTTAAACCAATGTTATAAACAGTTATTCATCAAGCATTACTATTCTTGTAGATTCTTGGTTTCATTCACAACCAATCACAATCAGCAGATGTTGTTGATTATGCAAGATAAGACAGAATAACAGATTAATAATGTTGGAAGGGACCTTGGAGGTCTTCTATAGTCCAACCTTCTGCTCAAGCAGAAGATCCTATATCATTTCAGCTTTCTCATTTGGATACTTTGTAACACTACCTTTCTTAGATGCCACTGTATCTCCTTTTCTAATCCTTTTGGATCCTGATAAACAAAATTCCAATATAGGTAGTCCTCAGTTTATATCCATTTGTTCACTGATCAAAGTTATGGTGGCACTGCAAAAAGAGATATAGACTATTCTCAAAGTTCTGGCCATTACAGTACCTCAGTGGCACAGGATTGTGATCAGGGTACTCAGGCCCCAATTTGTGATTACAAAATTTCAGGGAGTTGCAGTCACATGATCAGTAAAGAAATCCAGTAAATAAATAAATAGCCACATTCTCTGCCAACTACCACCAGCAAAGTCAATGGGGAAGGTGGCAGAGAAGGTCACACGTCGCTTCTGCTTTTCCTCTTGGCAGCAGTACCACCACCCTCCCCAAGCATGGCCTGTGCCGGCCTTCCCAGACCATCCTCCACCATCCAGGGGCATCCCAGCACTCGATAGCCGGGACTCCCACTTCTTCTGTATGTCTGGGGGTTACAATGTCAACCAAGATTGCTGGGATTGTCACTATACAATGCAGTCACATGATATTGTACTTGATGACTGCATTACTTAGCAATGGCAGTCCAGATCCTAATTGCCTTCGTAACTCAATGGCTACCTAGTTATTAATTTGTTGGCTTTTTTCTGTCCTGTTCAAATGTTTGTTTTTATTTCATTTTTAATACTGGAACACAGCACTTTAATGTGTCTTCAAATCCAAGTTGTTTGTACATTAATACAAATAAAGCATAACATTTCATATAAATTTATGTAATACTGAGGGAAGCAGTTCTCAGTAATCACCTGATAGGAGCAGAATAAGTAGATGGGTCTATCAGTTTTTCAGAAATGACAGAATAGTCGAACACAAGGCTTTTTTTAATACTGTTGTTCATGCAAGAGTGAAGAACCAACAGGCACAATCAATGTTACTGGCTCTTCAGTCCAAGAGAAAAAAAGCACATACTCATGTCACATAAGAAAAAAATATATTATTATACAAATTGTATATACTGTCTACATGGTCTCCTTTTGTCTCTCAGTTGAGATAACCATCTTAGACTCCAACACAATTTCTTAGTTCCCGTGACTAAGCTTAACTCCAAAATCCCTTTTTTTTTTTGTCAATCTCTCAACATAGCATAATTTCCATGTGCTTCTAAAAAACAGTTCCAAATCAGGATCATAAATTATAGTTGGATCATTAAATAATTATTTTGGAAGACAATTATAAATGGTTAATATATTATATTAAAAGGGAAGTCTTATTCAAATAATAACAAAATAAAGACTGCTATTATGTTTGAACCAGTTCTACAAGATCAAATTACTTAGAGATGCATTCCATCTAAAACAAATTGTATTTAAAAGGAAGCATATGGTTGCTGTTCATTAAATGATAACACTGAATAAGTGCAGAAACTGTCTGAGAATTATACTACTGTACTAAAAAAAGATTTTGTGATTTCTTTGCTGCATTTTTCTGGCAGTTTTTTTAATCTTCATAGTTTGATTCACTATGTTCACACAACAGATATAAACAGCTGGGTATAATTAAAATATTCACCCAGCAAACAACCTCTGTGTCAGGTAGCACTTACTTTTTATTTTTGCAAACAATAAAAATCAACAGTGATCAGGACTGCATAGAGCGCAGAAAACTTACTTTACCCCTACTCCTTAGCTCTTCAAAAGAGGCACCAATGCAGATTAGAAACAGTGCTATTATACAGATACAGCCTTGTTTTATAGCTGCCCTTGCACACTGCTGTATATTGTTTTCTTGAAGGATTAGTGTTTGCTTAACAATAGGATAACCATTAATCCCAAGATAGACAATACAATGGACTGCAATGAAAGAAAATATGACCTAAAATAAAAATATGGCTTAAGATTAAAGTTAAAACCTCCTCCTTGGCTACAATAGTAAGCCTTAAAACAAGCATTCTGCGACTTCTCATTTTAAGCAGCAAATTTTAACACAGTTAAAAATAACCTGTCAACTCACAACATATTAGTATTAGAAGCAGTAAAGTGTTGTCATTTTTACAACTGAATCTTTATTCTGAAGCAATAATTGATTTTTAAATATCCCATCCCAATACAACAGAGATTTTCAGTTAAGAATTAGGAACCTGCTGCAATTCAGGGAAAATATTTTTTTTGTCAACTTTTCAATG
Source organism: Crotalus tigris (assembly GCF_016545835.1). Classification (NCBI taxonomy): domain Eukaryota; kingdom Metazoa; phylum Chordata; class Lepidosauria; order Squamata; family Viperidae; genus Crotalus; species Crotalus tigris. The sequence continues at coordinate 81,501 of NW_024097692.1, forward strand.
TTTCTCTGGCAATTATATTTTAAGTGCAATGCAATCCTTTTCAAACAGCCAATGTCTGGAGTATCAGAAAGGTATCTCCAAGCTGATTTACTTTCATTTTAAATAATTAAATGGCAAACTATCATTGGCAGAGAAAATGTGCCAGCCTCCAACATAAATTTTATTTCTAGGAATGCCTTTTACTTAGAAAGTAAAATAATAGGTGATATCCCCATGCGCTGTACAAAAATATCTCAAATCCCTCTCTCTTGTCTATGCAATTTTCTCAACAATATTTTTGGAAGTGGTTTGTTATTGACTTCTTTCTGGAGCACGGGTATTAAACTTGCGAAATCATGTGATGTGTCATGACATATCGTGACTTTTTTCGTATTGCTGGAGCTGGGGTGGGCATGGCCTCCACACGATGCAACCTGCCCGCGGGCTGGCAGTTTGATACCCCTATAATCTAGAGCAGGGGTCCCCAACCCCCGGTCCATGGACCGGTACCGGGCCGCGGCATGCCAGTAACCAGGCTGCACAAACAAGCAAAGCCCCATCTGTGTTATGTAGGCGGCATATAAAACCATGCACCCTCCGGTCTGCAGAAAAACCTCTCTCCACAGAACCGGTCCCTGGTGACCAAAAGTTTGGGAACCTCTGATCTAGAGTGACTGACTGGCACAAAATTACCTAGCTTGCTTTGTGTCTAAAGCAAGATTAGAACTCATAGTGTCCTGGTTTCCAGCCTGATACCTTTCTTATTACACCAGCATATGCTTCACTAAAAATAAAACCTCCTCTGGAGACTACTAGGTAGACAAAAGATATCTTATCCTATAAAATAAGTTAACAGTCAACCAGAAGTTATTAACTCTTCTCCAGAACATATTATATAGTCAATATTATCAACTTGTAAAAAAAAATTCAGAAGTTGCCATCATTATCTCCCAAACTTCAATATTTCATTTGATCTTAAAGCAAGATATTAGATCATTTTACTATGGACAGAAACTCTTTCATCCTGTACTCATTTTTTGAGAAAGAAGTCTATTTCCAAACAAATCTCTGTACCGTTTCAGATAATTGTTCATGCCATACATATGCAATCCCCAACAAGTTTTCAAAGTCTGCACTACACAAATAAACTACAAATTTTAATCTATACACTCCACCTCTTTTCCACTATAATACTATTCCATAATGAAAGCAGATGATCATCATACAAATATTCTGCATTTCACAGATGAAAAACTAAAAATGATTCACATAACAGTAATTTAAAAACTGACAGTACTATAGCAAACTGGATCATCTGAATTCCCTTAAGACAGGATGGAACCTCATAACCACAAGATTACACTTTTCATTCATTACATCAATACCTTTAACAGATGCACTCATACATTATATCATGTCCTAAATCATGTCCTAAAGCTGGGTTTGCCCAACAGGTCAAACCAAAATGAAATACACATTATAGGTTTAATACAAAACAGACTTCCTCTCTTTTGCTCTCACTAAAGAAATCCAAAAAGTTACCAAAAGATATTTTTTTCCTTTATGAATAGCACAGAAATAAAAATAGTTATAAGGGAAAGCAATTCTTCTTTAAATATGTCCTACAGTTTAATATATTTGTTTATTTGGTACTAATTTGTGTTGATTTTCAGATAAGCATTTTTGCATTCCTTTTCCTCCAAATAATAAAAGTAGGATCTGGTCCATTCCTGGCTGAAATGACTTTATTCATCTCTTGGTTAATGATTTCTTTATTCTCATGAAGAGTTTTAACAGTCATAGAACCCACACTTCTATGTTGTAATTTATTTTCAGGTAGTTACACTGGCCATGACTGTCTGTCTCCAGTTTTGCAACGTTTATCACTCATAAATCTCTCTGGGGGAAGTGAGACCTAGCCATTGCTACCTACTGTACTATGGTAGCTACTCAGAACTAAACTTACACATTCAACCCTGAAAGTGCCTCTGAAGACTATAAAAAAGTTACAAGCTTTCCAATATACAGTATTTGGATTCATGTCCAGAGTGGAGAACTACCTATAAAAAGCCAAAGTCATGCTTATACGATTATAAAGTCACTTCATAAGAACATTTAAAGCTGACAATGGCTTTGAGCTAAGGCCATGGTGGCGAACCTATGGCACGTGTGCCACAGGTGGCACACAGAGCCCTCTCTGTGGGCACACACAGTCACCCCAGTCCTAGGCCTTCAGCTGGGTTTTATAAAACCTTTTCGCTTTAGGCCTCCGCCGCCATGTGCAAAAAAAAAAAAAAAAAAAAACGGTTCAATCAGTCAATCAATTTCAACTTCTTGAGAGAAAAAAAGATCTCGCAAAGCTGGAATTGATTGAATTTTTTAGTCCCACCCAGTCTGCCGTTACCACTGCAGCCATGCCCAACCAATTGTCCACAGCCACCCAATTGGCCAGACCTACCCAATGGGCCACACCCACCTGGCACCCGACAATACATAAATGAGTTTTGGGTTGCAGTTTGGGCACTCGGTCCCTAAAAGGTTCGCCATCACTGAGCTAAGGCATCTGAAAATCGCTTTAATACACGTCCAATCTCTTCCCATGTCCCAAAACTCTATCCTAGAGATAAAACCCTATTCATTATTCCTTTAACTGAAGAAAAATAAAGTTCTGCATCCTGATTTTGATCAATACACCATTAAGCCATAATCTGATTAACCATGATTTATACTTAGTTGAATTAAAATGATATAAAATGCCACAAGCAAACTGCATCATAGTTTAGTGCAGTATATGAACCTAGCTGAAAGCTAGTTTGGTTGTAGTTGTTAAAGGCACCAGGATGAAAATTGAGAGACTGTAAGTTCCAGTCCTGCCTTACATAATAGCCAACTGGATGATTTTGGGCCCACCATTCTCTCTCTCTGTCTGCAGATAGTGATAATGGCAACCGCTTTCAAAAATGTTGCCAAGAAAACTACATGGATGTTTCCACATAGTGGAAAAGATTAACTCAACACACAAACACACACAAAAATTCTAGCCAATGATTTTTGGAATTCTATTCTTTAAAAAGAACTTAGCCTAGATTTTTAGAAGATTTACTTCCTCTTTTTTGACTGGGTACCAAGAATTAATTGAATATTTTTATCTAAATAGATGGTTTTTACAATTTTTTACTTTTATTTATTGATTCATTATTATTAGTTACTTTACAAGATTATGTAGCATTAAAAACAACTTTTCTATAAGTATCCTTGTGGTTTACAATACACGTCCAATCTCTTCCCATGTCCCAAAACTCTATCCTAGAGATAAAACCCTATTCATTATGCCTTTAACTGAAGAAAAATAAAGTTCTGCATCCTGATTTTGATCAATACACCACTAAGCCATAATCTGATTAACCATGATTTATACTTATTTGAATTAAGATGATATAAAATGCCACAAGCAAACTGCATCCAAAATATGCATGTTTCACATTCAAATACATCTCAATTAACTAAATGCCATTTGATTACAGTAGCAGATTTCTGTATAACTATCTCACCATTTTACAAAATTGACATCTCTACCAATGGTAGTTGTATATGTACATGCACTATGGGTGGTTCCCCTCCTTACCTACAATTTTTACATACTTCCCCTATTTATTACATTTATTATTTTCTAAGAAAACATCACCCATAATATATCTTCATTAATACTGCCAATATTTTTCAAGTCAACTATAAATTGTTTATTAAAAAACAAGTGTGCAAGCATAGTGGAAAAATTCTGATTAAAAAAAAGGGAACCAAGCCTGAGTATACAGCAGAAGGAGAAAAGTTCAAGGAGCAACCAGTCCACAAACATGAGGCATCAGCTTTAGAAAATTAATAAAATTATTTATTCTTTTTTATTTATTAGATATGAATCTGCCTTTCTATAGAATGTCAAGGCAGTTTACATAGTATTCCTCCTTCAATTTGTTGCCACAACCACAAACCTGTGAGATTCATTGGAATGAAACAGTGACTAGTCTACAATCTTGCAATGAGTTTCCATGGCTGAGGGAAAACCTGAATCTCAGTCTCTCCAGTCTTAGGCCAATGCCATAGCCATCGTATTTCTGTCTTCTGTCTACTTATCTCTGTAGTGATTAAACATACAGTTAATGTTGGGATTATTTGATCTAGATAGCCTGTATAAACCTGTTGACAAAATTAATCCACACTCCTGATAACGTAGTCTCAACCTTACCACAACTGATACCACACTTAGTATTACTATTTAACATCTCAAGGATGCAGGAAGTGGTTGCTGTGCAGAAGAAAGGAACAGTAATATAAAAACTGTTTAGGTGACAGTTAAAGTAAGTGGTTGGAAAGGCATGAAGGAGGATCAGAGGTGAAAAAGAGACCACTAAAGTCAGAAAAGTAAATGTTATGGGGCTCTCAGAATGAGGGTAAAGCTATAAGCAGAAAAGAAAACAACTGGAACAAATCTTGCTTTGCAATGAAGTACGAAAAAAAAAAGGAACACATTGTGGCTGAATTTATAGCCTGCCACTAAGTTAACAATAAATTGGCTGGGTTCACACAACATTCTAAGTCCCAAAGAACTCTACTTGCAGCCAGTATACAACTCCAAGCTGGAGAAAGCTGAAGTAGAGGGGTTAGTAAGAGACAGAATGAGCAAGAAATAAAATAGTTTGAGTTAAGACTCATCACGATGATAAGAAGGGAGGAAAGTCGTGTGTGGAAGAGAGGAGAAGGATCCTTGTGATTGGGAGACTGGAGGGAAAGAAATACAGGAGTCACTTGAGAAGGTGAGGTGGGCTATGATGGGACAGAGACGAGAGACCGCAGTGATGGGTGGCTGAAGCCAGAAGTCATTGTGAAAAGCGATGGTGGCTAAGGAGGTGGGGACATTGGGCCAAGGAGAAGAAGAGACCCCGGGGGGGGGGGAGCAGGAGGCCGAGGGGCTGGTAGGAAGGCAGCTGAGCCAGAGAGGGAGAGAAAAGGCGAAGGAGGGTTTCCAGGATGCGGGCGAGGAGAGCGACAATTAAGGTAGTAGAAAACGGAGGGATTAACTCAGGGTGGGCACGGGGAAGGTAAGAAGCGCCCGTGGGAAGTGAGGGGCGGATAAAGTGGGGCTCCTCTCCTTCCAAGCCCACCACCTCTCCTTCCTTCCCTCGCTCTCTCTGCGGCCTGCATTCCTGTCCGCTTCCCACGCCCCCCTTTGCTTCCAGGTCGAGGCAGGATTAGCAGGCCGCGCCGGCGCCGGCGCCCCCACCCGGCCTTCCCTTTCTCACCCTCTGTCGACTCCGAAGCCGGGGTCTCCCCGGGCTGGGCCATGACCAAGCCAGCTCGTCCTCGTCACGCCGAGGCCGGGTCCGCTACGTCAGGAGACGAAGCCGAACGCATCTTGACAGGCGGAGGGGGCGGGGAATCGGCGGCGGCGGCGGGAAGGAGGGACCGCGAGCGCCTACGCATGCGCCCGGTGGCGCCGAAGGCTGTTGCGGGGAGGCGGGGTACCGTGCTTTGGGAACAGAGCCTAGTGGGGAATGGAAGCTGCTGCAGCTCTCTGCTGTCAGGGTGATGGAAGTGGCTGCCAAGTTGGGGAAAACTGAATTAAAAAGCGGGGATGAAGATTCAGTGTCTCGTTGGGATGATGTGTTTTGGAATAGAAGTTTATATATTATTATTATTATTATTATTAATAATAATAATAATTTTGGGGTCCTTGGGGTTAACTAAGAAAAATAAAGTGAATGTGATTGTTCTCAACCAGAGATAAGTTTATCACAGATGGCAGTCAGAAATCTCAGTTCGAGTTGGAACATAGGAAATGAATAAATAATGTGGGACCTAGATAAATTGTCAAAAAGTTAATTAAAATAAATTCTGTACAACAGTGGAACAGTCTACCTAGATACAAAAATTGTGGGTACTCTGCCTCTGAAATTCTGGAACAAGAGCCTGGATATCATCCCTGAGGACAGTTTGATTGACATTCCTGCACACTGCAGAATCTGGGCTAGATGATCCTTGCGATTCATTTCTACTCTACAATTCTGTGTTTTTATGATTTAACACTCTTCAAAAATAATAAGTACAGTAATAGATTACCTGTAAACATATTCCTGTCCTTCATGGGTATTTTCCTATTATGGTGAGTGAGAAATTGGTTGGATTTAAAATATGAAAAACTGAGGACTGCTGGTCTAATTTACCCCTTATATTTGTCTTGTTCTTCTGAAACCATGGAAAATCAGGCTCACCTTAATGATTGGCCCCCAAATTTTAGAGATGCAGTTGAGGCCCCTGGGTCTGTAAAACAGTCCAGGCAGCATCCTTAATTGAGTTCAATGAAGTTACCACAGATAAGTATATATCAGAGTTTAGCAGCAGCAAATCTGAACACATATGTCATACCAAACCACTGTAGGAAGACCCCCCCCCCCCGGAGAAAGAAATATTTTGAGGAATATTAAAAAGGCAGAATATTATATTTCCCCAAAGGAACAATAGAAAATCTTAGGCAGAAACCACCCACCAAGTCTCTCTGCCCCAAGAGAAACCAGTTCTGTAGAAATGCAGATTTGATCATCCTTTCAGAAAGCCTGGAGCCAGGAAGCTTGGAGCTGATGGGATTAGAAAGACGAAGATCCGTAGAAACAACAACCCTTCACCCAAAAAATCCAACACAGGACATAGCCATCAGTCACAGCCCCAGGGAAGCAGGACATGACCTTTAAGACATAATAGGCTTAGCCTATCACCATTAGAATACCAGAAAGGCACACTGAACCTCAGGTCAAAGTTCATGCCACATGAACAGAAACAATTCCAAACACAAAAGCCCAAGAAGGTAAAAAAAAACAAAAACCACCACTCCCAGCTCCTTGTGATCAGCTGTCCCAGAGCTATATTTCTGTCTGGTTCTGCAACTCAATAAACAAGAATCTTCTTTTCTAAAGCAGTCTCCATTTTGTGTATTCCAGGCTTGGATTGGATCCAGATGAAGATTTTTCTTTCAACACCACCTTGCACAAATGCTTAGATAAAGATAGATATGAGTTTGCAGTTGTATAGTTGAGAAAGGCAACCCTGAAATGTTGGCATCCTAGCTAGTAAATTCTTTATTTTGTCTTGATGGTTAAACATACCTCCTGTCACAAGGATGAGATGGAGAGAAAAATTTAAGAAAGGATGTTGGGATTCAGTAAGGCTGAACATCATGTTCTTAAATGCAATAGAGGTCTAATTATAAACTGAAAAATATAGATACCTTATCTGTTTTCTCTGCTTGCAGATGTCACAGTAATTAGAACTATATTATCAACATAGAAATGTTATTGTTATTTTAGAAGCAAAAAGATTATGAGAAGTTGGCTTGCATGCATAATCATAGATCCATTGCATTATTTGTAACAGTACGTTATTCTACAAATTTGGTATGGAAAATTTATCGTTCTGAGGAGTAATCCCAAGTGATTTCTAAGACAGCAGATAGGTCCTTGTTATTGCATGCACTGGAGTGCCAAGAGGAAAAAATGATTTAGTGTAATTTTTATTTTAATGCAATACTATTAATATATCTGCTCCATATGTATTTACTTATTTTCTCCTCCTAACATATTAAAATTTGTGATTTAGATGGCAACGCCTGAAGTGGTTTTATGGACATTATCCAGGATTTTTTGAGGGCTGTCTACACCCCTGAGATCTCAAGTGAAAGACTATTTCTGTAAAGTAGGATATAGAGGAATGTGTTTGGAGAACAGCTTAAAGCATGAGTATACCTGGACATTGGTATGAGCTAAAGTTTGAGCTTATTATGTAAGCCATAAAGGTGGTGAAGCAGAATTACCTTCCATACTTTTACTCCATTGGCAAAATGTTGACCAACTGCATTATTTAAGGTGCCCCAGATTTTTATATAAGGATTGGCCAGAAGAAGAAACAAGCTATTACAGTCTTGGTAAAATAGTTCTTATCTGGTCCAAGCTGGAAACTAGATGAGTTGAGATATTGATGATTTTTTAGTTGTAGATCTCAAGGAAGAGGACCAAGTTCTCTAGTGTTGCTCTGCCATTTGTGCATTGGGTCCCTGGCCTCCCTGGGAAGAGATTAAAAGTTGGATCCAGGTTGTAGTCAGTGCTTCTTTGAAGGAAGAGGACATTCCAGCCATTCAAGGCTGTCCTGGATCCCATGGAAAGAACAACTTTCATCTTATATACACCCACCTTTTCTTGAAGAGGCTTGGGAGAAAGTAGTAGGGCTCTACCAGTTTGAATTCAGGCCTGACTATGAGTAATAGTTACATAGATTACTTATCTTAGTAAGATGTGAAAGGAGGAAGCATTACATCTTGTGCTCCTTAGCAGTTTTTGATAATGTCAGCCAGTATTTTTCTGGTTGGTTCCAATCAACCTCCACATTCTTTTCATTCATTCCATTTGAAGATTAGTGTTATATTTTTATCACAATCCAGTACTTCTGCAGTACTGGAGCCAAGAAACATGTTCTTTTTCCTCTTTGTATCCACCATGCTTGAAATCTAGAGCTAATACCTATGAATTTTCTGACCTCAGTTGTGTTAAACTTAGTTTAAGAAATTATTTTTTAGGGTTTACATAACACACTGAGCTATTAGCTTGTAAAGACATAAGCTAGGTTCTCTCAGTGTGCAAGATAAAATGTAGTTGGCTAGCTTGTAAATCAGTGTTATCATATAAACACAGATCCCTTCTACAAATTATGAGAATTTCATCTGCATTTCTACAAGGAACACAATTAAATTCCGTTGATATTTTTTTTCATTTCCAATTCAATCAAAGGAATTATATCAGATCTTTAGGGTCTCCCATATCTGAATGTTAACCTGGCAAGCCTGTTTTCTAAAATGTGAACTTGGGCATAGTTTTATTGTTGTTGTGCTGGTAATTCCAGATTCCTCAAGGATTGTACAGTGCAGTTTTTCAACAAAGGTTTGAATAAAACAAGTCTGTCAATTTACAGCTTTGGAACTGTATCCCACAAATGCCCCAAAACAATGTCAGCTCTTTTTTATCCTCTACTCTAATGAAATCAGAAATAAAAATGATGCATGTACATTGCTAAGCAAAGACATATTTATTAGCATCTTTCTTATTAATACTATTTTGTTGTGGAAACTTAGGTAAGCCGCAGGATTCTCATGAGAGGCTGGTGTATACCTTTTAAACTGCCAAGGATCATTCCAGCAACAGCTCCATAAATTTGGTTTTTATCCTCAAACAATAGTTTGCTTGCAATCATAAATTATCTTAATCTATCCTGCCTCCCAGATATTTTATGTGATTGAAAATCTTTGCAAAAAACATTTAGAGATGTAATTTCCCTCCTCTTGTCTAAAAGGTTCCATGTGGATGCATGTTCTGAATAGATGGAAAGCAGATGAGACACCTCCCCAAATGCTGAAAACAAATGTACTAGTAGTTAATGTTCCTTGCATTGACTATAAATTGAAATAGATTCAAAACTCATGATCTCATTTGAAAGCTGTCTGTATTAAGAGCCTGAAAGCATTCTTTCATTCCTCTGTAAGAAGTGTTCACTGAAGACTTTGATATTTCATGAACCTGAAAATTTTGTTTCTTCCTGCAAAAAATATTGATAGAAACTAATTATTGAAAAATACTAACACTCAAATTTTAGTTTAGGTTGGAGAAGCATTTATGGTGAAATTCCCATGTTAGCAAAATCTGCTAGTACACCATGAGAAATTAATCAAAACTCAAAAAAAAAAAAGCTATGTTTAATAGTACATAGACTAAAAAAGGAATCTGTTCTTATCTCAGTGATTTACTTCTCTGGATTTATCTTTTTCCAGCTAGTGGTTATTTCTGAAATGGCAATGAATGGAAAATTCCTTCTCTCCCCAATACTGTACAGGCATAAGAGAACCGTGAAAAGAACCTACTGATTGCAATATGGCAAGAGCAGTTTTTGAAATTTGCCCCTTTGCAGTAAGGACACATGGAGTCGAAACATTATTATATGTTGTATAAACAGTAGAAACAGAGAACCCACATTCCCATACTTAACAATGAGTTCTTTTTTTCCAGGCAGCTTATTAAAAAAAATATTTAGCCTAACTGCGGAACAAAAACTGAACTGGTGAAGAATCTCAACTGGGCTCACACAGGCCTATCTAGAGCGTATCCTGGAGTCTCACAAAATGACTTGTTGCAAGTTTTAATTTCAGTTTCTGCAAATTAAAAAGTAAGTAAAGCAATAAATCGCCTGTTGAATTGGCTTAATATATTGTGTGAATACACCATAGGTTGAATTCAAATATCATGCTACCTAGGACTTGTTCTTAGTTTATTTGTTCAATAAAGTACCATTGACTTTGTTCATACTAACTAATGACTACAAAAGATATTTGAAAAATCAAATTAGCATAAGCCAAACTTAACAAAGCACTTGATAATTTAGCTTGATCTATAAACCCAACTGCACTGTCTTGTGCTTACATTATTTTTCATACTTAAATAATAATGTTTGATTAGTCATTTTTAATGTATCAAACCTCTTGTTAAACATTCATTTCAAAGGAGGAGGAAGAGGAGAAGTCACCACTTAGTAAAGGGGGTATTGTACAGCTGGAATGGGTGCAAAAGTGATGTTGCATTTTGTGTAATTTTAAACAGCACAATGGTTTTGGAATATTTGGCGTCTTGTTGCCAAAACAAAACTTGCTGTATTTGTATAAACACTATTCTTAAGATCTTTCTCTTTTAAAGAGGAGAAAAAATATATGTTCCATGTGCCTTTCAGAAAATCAAATAGATATTGCCAAATTGAATGAATGCTGCATCTGAGTTTCCCCAAAGAAGAAACAAGATTGAGAATGTGTTCCAACCCTGCTTCCTGGGAGTCATCTTTTATAGACAATGTACTGTATAAGTTACTTCTCATTACAGCTAGCATAGTTCTTGATTCCTTCTCACACTTTAGAGAGAAAAATGACAATCTGTGACACAGGTATACATTTTGTTTGGTCTTTTAAAGTATTATAATAAGATGACCCCTCCAACTACCTTTACTTGACTCTAATTTGTATAAAAGTTTCATTTATTATCTATAAAAATGTAGAAAAAAATGAAAGTGACTATTTTATAGAGAAAATGAACTTTACTGCATGAGCCTTTGCATGATTAGTTAGTAGATCTCATTTGATTAATAGCCCTTATTTTTGCATGGTCATACTATAACTCAGAGAAGATCCAAGTGTTTTTATCTCTCTGTTAGAATCCTCATAGCAGTTTTCTCTCTAACAAGGTCCAGGTAAAACTACACATGTCTGCAGAACATTTTCATTACATCAGCATGATGTAATCATGATGGACTTTTACCCATGTCAGACTCTTTGTCTTTCTCTAGTACTACTCTAGATGTTTCTTTTGCCAGGACTACTCTATAAACTGAAAAGCCCTTCCAGAAAGTATAGAATATACAGCATACAGAGAATGGCCACTCAGGTGAAATCTAAACCAGGACCATTGTCACCCATTAATTTCAAGTAGCTAAGACCTTATTTCAGACACATGAAAATGATATAAGATTGTTCATGCACTATTTATCATTAAGGAATCCTTGGATGAAATAAACCAAAGCACACTTAATGTTCCTGGGAGGAAACTTTGGTCTCCGATAGTTAATGATTTCACAAATTTTCCTGCTATTACTGATAATGTTAAACACATTGAAGCTTCTGCTCAACTACAGGTAGGCAAGGGATTCAAATATAAGTAAGGAAACAATGTTAATCAGCTCTCTGATCTCATTCTTACAGTTAAAGAGCCAGCTGCTTTATCAAGCATAGATGAAGAAAAGCAGGAAGATGATACCAAACCAGAGTTGACTTTGTCAATTTTAAATAAGTGGTTACAGCACACAACTGAATGATTAGATCGGAGATTGATCCTTTTCAGAAATGCAGCATGCTTTAGTGGAGCAATGAATGCCAACAGATGTCATGTAAAGAAGATAACAATTAAAGAAGGACACAAACTAATTTTACAATTACAGAATGAAACCATAGATTATAACATTGGACATACTGAAGGATATTTTTAAACAATGGACACAAAACTTAATTTTAATAGTGTCAACAGAGACATCTGCCTCTACGGAGACTGTGTCTAAAACTTGCTACAGTCAACTCGCCACAGGACAACTTGTTGCAGAACAATTCAATTATTTAAAATTATTTCAAAATTATTTAAATTGTCATCCACATTTTATTTTGTCCCTTCTTTGGCGTCCCTTCTTTAATGATTCCATTAGACTATTTTTCAACATTAATGTTACTCTTGTCCCACAGTGAGTTGTCTCGTGGTGAGTTGGCCATGATGAGTTGTCTTACAGAGAGTTGGCTGCAGCAAGCTTGATGCAGGGAGTTGGCCTTGGCAAGCTGGCTGTGGTGGGTTATCGTAGACCCTACTGGGAGTATTTCAGCTCTTTCGCTTTGTCTTCTTAACTACCAGTGAGATTGCTTAATGACTGCAAGCAAGAGTGCCAAAATTGCAAGTCATTGAGCTTATCTACCACTTCGCTGAATGACTGAGATTCTGGTCCCAACTATGGTTGTAAATTGAGGACTACCTGTAAGTGTATAGAGAAGAGAAAGGGGAAGCAAACAATAGGCACTAAAGATTGCCAGACCTAGTAAAATGAAATAAATCATAAGATTTGTCTTAGACCATATTTATGTAAGCTAAACGGGAAGTGTGTAGTGGGGTGCCCCAAGGCTCTGTTCTGGGCCCAGTGCTCTTCAACATCTTCATCAACGATCTGGACGAGGGATAGATGGGGAACTCATCAAATTTGCAGATGACACCAAGCTGGCAGGAATAGCCAACACTCCAGAAGACAGGCTTAGGATACAGGAGGATCTGGACAGACTTGAACACTGGGTGCTATCTAACAAAATAAAATTCAATGGTGAAAAAAGTAAGGTTCTACATTTAGGCAAGAAAAACCAAATGCACAGGTATAGTATAGGGGGTACCTTGCTCAATAGTAGTAACTGTGAGAGGGACCTCGGAGTCCTAGTGGACAATCACTTAAATATGAGCAAGCAGGGTGTTGCAGCTGCCAAAAAAGCCAACACAGTGTTGGGCTGCATTAACAGAGGGATGGAATCAAGATCACGTGAAGTGTTAATACCACTTTACAATGCCTTGGTACGGCCACACTTGGAATACTGCATCCAGTTTTGGTCACCATGATGTAAAAAAGATGCTGAGACTCTAGAAAGAGTACAGAGAAGAGCAACAAAGATGATTAGGAGACTGGAGGCTAAAACATATAAGGAACGGTTGCTGGAATTGGGTATGTCTAGTTTAATAAAGAGAAGGACGAGGGGGGACATGATAGCAGTGTTCCAATATCTCAGGGGCTGCCACAAAGAAGAGGGAGTCAAGTTATTCTCCAAAGCACCTGAAGGCAGGCCAAGAAGCAACGAGTGGAAACTAACCAAAGAGAGAAGCAACCTAGAACTAAGGAGAAATTTTCTGACAGTTAGAACAATTAACCAGTGGAACAACCTGCCTCCAGAAGAGGTGAATGCTCCAACACTGGAAGTTTTTAAAGAAGAGACTGGACAGCCATTTGTCTAAAATGGTATAGGGTTTCCTTCCTCAGCAGGGGGTCAGACTAGATGACTTACAAGGTCCCTTCCAACTTTATTATTATTATTGTGATTGTTGTTGCTATTTAAAAAAACTTAACTATGGTGTGTATAAACCAAAATTAGCTCAGTTTGTACAACATATTATCATAAACCAAGAGTTTTAAACCATAAACGCTAGATTTCACATAATGCACTAAGCCAAATGTAGGCTTAGCTTGACTGTGAACCAGATCTTAATTCAGTATTGCCCGAGGAAAGGACTTTGCTGTTCTTAGAGGCCTAAGAAATCAAACAAGTTCAGGAAGCATGTGGGATCCAAAGCTATGCATTTCTCATTGTGTACAGCACAGTGAATGCTGATCCTCTTATTATACATTCCAAGTCAATACAATTATTCTACATTTGGAAGAAAAATTAATGAGTTTGTAATCATTAAAAAATGCCTAATGAAAACTTAAGTTATTAATAAATAATAGCCATTTATTTCTCCAACATTTATCATATTACTAATTAATAATCAGCATCTCCTCTCTATCCCGGTTCTCATTTACCAAAGTAGTAATATTCTTCAGGAACTTCACAAATTCCATTCTGACATCTTCAGGGTCTTCTTCAAGGCTGGAGTGTATCAATGTCAATCTGTTCAATGGTGAAGCTTCGAAGTTGAAGAGAGAAAACAGTGAATCAGGTCTATAATTTGACAAAGATAACACAAAAATAGGGAAATAAAGGTTATGGGTCTTACGCAAAGTGAGATTCTCTACATCTCCTGCAGTGCCTGGCTTATGATGTGCTATGAGCAAGCACTGATTCTCAAGCAACTGCTGCTGTTGGACAAAACAGGAGTACCACATTTCAATTTCCTTCACGTGGCTTGGCAAGTCTGGATTAAATATAATGACGACACCATGGGAATCTTTCATCAGAGCAGGCCAGCAAGTCTCAAATCTAGAAGTGCAAAAGAAAAAGAATGTTGCTGGAAACAGAATATTGTTTGCTGGAAATTATGCAAACAGCTGCAAATAATGACTGGTTTCACACTGCTTCAAGCCAGTTTTTAAGGTGTTTATATGCCGCCCATCTCATTATCGAAGTATAAAGATTACTATAAAATGTCAAGCACTGTTTGCTAATAACAGCAGTTGTCTTCATATACCACAGCATTTCTCAACTTCAGCAACTATGAGTGAACTTCAACTTCCAGAATTGTTGCCAGGGGAATTCTGCGAATTGAAGTTTACATATCTTAAAGTTGATGAGGTTGAGATATATAAAACCAACAAACCAAATTATAATTTAATTAAACTTTAGTGATATATGTGTTCATATCTCAGTCTTCCTACAGGCCAACATAATTCATAGGGTGGTTGTGGCTTGAATAATGGGAGACAAATTCTCATTGTGACATTTTAAATTCTCCAAAAATAAGCAGTGAGGGATATAATTGCAATAATAAATAATTTAAAAAAATTATGTGCCTTGAGCATATCTCCTTTCAGAACATAATCTACAAGCTTGTTCATCATGCTAATACCCTCCAGTTTTAGAAACTACTTGTCTGCAACAAGGTGCCTCTTTATTTGTGGAGGTTTTCTGTGATTTAAAAAAACTGGTTTATTAATCTATGTATCATACCGATACAGTCTCTGTTTCAAATCATAATTTCTAACTCTATTTTGCTAGTTTAATGCAAATCTTCCATCAATTCAGCTGGTTCCTTAGTTTAATGATCTGGCACAGGTTATGAATGGACCTATACCAAGAGAGCTGGCAAGGCGTATAAGAAACTTGCTCACTTTTGATCACCTCCACAATCCCACAGTTCAAACCGACATCCTGGTCCTTTGCTGTTTCCATTGAAATGTGGCTTCTCATATTCTAAAATCCTAAAATTTAAAAACAGGAACCACATTTGAGTAAATAAAGCAGGCATGCTAGAGAAAAAGGAACCCTGATTTGTATACTGCCAGAATATTTTTCAGATGAACTGTACTGTATTGTATTACTTGCCATGGTTAATTTCTCTTCCTTCCAATTGAAGCCTAGCTAGAACTCTCTCAGGCATTCAATCTTCTCTGCCCATTGGCTAACATCAGCCACTATTAACTCTTGTTTCAACAGAAAGAGGGATTCATAGTCTTGGATTTATGCATTAGCCTGTCAGTTAAGAGCTGCATGCAGACAAATGTACTAGTATGGAATTTGCATGAAAGGGGCAATGGAAGACTAGACTATTCCCTGCATCCTGAGATTAACAAATCAAACAGGGTGCCAGAGAATGCAAACTCCTTATGTTCTCAGCAGAAAAATGCAACAATCTCATGTGAGCCACACATTTGGCAAACCTTTCTTTAGGATAGTAACTTTGGGAAGATTTATGTACAAGCAAGATAATCACATTCATTTCTGCAGTGACCCACATGTATTAGACTGGATATGTATTAAATGTCAAAATTTCATTATTGAAGAAGTTACTTAGAACAGGTAGTCATCAACTTACAACTATTCATTTAGGCCCTGTTCAAAGGTATAGTGACACTGAAAAAGAAGTTACTTAATAACTGCCTTGTTTAGCAATGGAAATTCTGGTCCTAATTGTGTTATAAGTCAAGGACTGCCTATAAATCAGTATGATCTAAGATGTTTTCAGACAGGGAGAAATGAATAACAATGAGTTTAATGAATGGATCCAGACATTTTAAAGCTTGTGTAGTGAGAAGCACAGCAAATTAGCCCATTCTTCCTCACCTTACTCCTTGGGTGGGGATGTAACTGCCAATACCTTCAATGGTCTCTGACAAGAAGTTTGCCAAGACAGATTTTCCAGCCTATCACAAACAAATACAGAAACACAATTACAGAAGCATTAGCAGGAGTAAAATTAGAACAAAGTATTGTGATGCACCTGACAATACCTTTTCATACCTTTTCACGGAACAGAGATATTTTTAATACTGGTTGCAGCTTAAAGAAGGTCCCACTTGGAATTCCTCCCCAATGCGGTCGATATATTTTTAAATAGTTTAGAAATGTGATGCATGAATGATTAGTTTCAAGGGATATTCTGACATTGTTTTTCCCATCCAAGGTGAGAAAGGATTTTTTTTGGATTCCAACTCCCATCTGATTCAACCCAAAATTGGCGATGATTAGAGATCTTGAGAATAAACTTTCTTTAGTAGGTAGTTCTCGATGTACGACTACAATTGAGCCCATAATTTCTGTTGCTAAGTGAGACATTGTTAAATTTTGCCCCATTTTTACTTTTCTTGCCACAGTTGTTAAATGAATCACTGCAGTTGTTAAGTTAATAATATGACTGTTAAGTAAATATGTAAATAAGTAAATATCCTTCTGATTTTGCTTGTCAGAAGGATGCAAAAGGTGATCAGATGACCCCAGGACACTGCAACCGTCATAAATATGAGCCAGTTGCCAAGCATCTGAATTCTGAGCTCATGACCATGGGGACATTGCAAAGATCAGAAGTGTGAAAAACAGCATTTTTAGTGCCATTCATTTACGGTCAGTAAATGAATGGTTGTAAATTGAGGACCACCTGTAATAAGTAGAAACCTGCTGGATCAGATTATCGACGAAAGCAGAGAAGAGAGACTCAGCAGAATATTAAGGAAAAAATCCCTTGCTCACAAAGTTATACTGTTTCTTAACATGAAGGTTGTACAGTACTGTTAATGGCCACTGTCGATTGGAATAGAAAATGCATTGGTCGATTATATCAAACTCGCATCCGGTTTTTCAGCATCCTGTTTCTCACCCTTAGGCAACCCGACGCCTTTGGGAGTCCCCCGAGGCAAGTGAAGGCAATAGAACTCCATCCTTCCCCACCTGGCGATCTTCGAATGAGTTAGGTTAGTAACTCCGGTTTGTCTCGCAGCCTTTCCCGTCCAATTTTAGAAAAGGACGAGGAGTCAAGAGACAAGACCGTGAGACATTTCCTTTCTTTGAGAAGGTCTGGGAAGCACACTCACCTCACTAGGACCTACGAAAAGGACTTTTACTTTTAGCATCCCTTTCGGATTAGGCCATAGAGCCTCGGCCTTGCATAGCAAACCGACCCGACGCTCGAAAGGACCGGAGATCCAGACAGCTCCGCCCAATCCAGCCACGCGCGTGTTGCTAAGCGCGGTTGCTATGGGCGGGAGAAGGAGAGGTTGCACTGACAGTCTCTTTTTGCAAGTCTCGGGGCGGGGAGGGCGGGAGAGAGTTTCTTTATCTTCGTCTGTAATTAAATTATTTGCTTCTGTGGCAGATCGTAATGACTTTTGGTTTAATGGTAACAGAGTATATTCTGACCACGCTTCCCCAAATCACAGAATCACACTGCACTATTTGCTAGGAATACACTCCTAAGACAACATTTTCTTTATTTCCTTTTCCTTTTCTCGTGACTTTATCCCTGCTTTTGCTGAAACAGGCTGTGATTCATGAAAGCCTATGGAATAAGTTGCCAGAAGGGTTTGTAAATTGAATTCTGTGCGATATTGTATCCGAGGAAATATATTTTGTTCCTGTTCCCAAATCCAACCATTTTTCAAAGCAATGCTCAAGTTTCCTGTTTTGTTTTTTGTTTTTTTTTTTAAATCCGACAAGTTAATAAAGAAGAAAATCCTCACTGAACACTTCTGGATGAACTAAGCAGTGATGAGAATCCAAAGGGAGTCCTCTGATGGGTTAAAGTTTGGTGAACAACTGAAAACAATAAGAATAAATGCACAATTTTCACAGTGGAGGGAGATAAGAAACAAAGTCTGCTTTGATTATCTGCTTTGGACTCAGTGTTATTCAACTTATTCAGCTGAATAAGTATCTGGCTCCTAGAATGGTGGAAAGGACACAAATTATGCAAGAAGGTGACGATAGATACATAAGGACTATGATCCAAAATTGTTTCTCTAATCTTGGTGATTGGATCACTATTTAGTGTTAGCTAGGAATTCAGGTTTTTCTTATAAATGATAAGGACTTAACTGGTGTGGTTAACCAAGAAAAAGATTCCGAGTTGTGGTACCTAATTAGTTTAGCAAAATCACCTACATGATATTTTAATGTCTCACAATAAACTGCTTGGCCATTTCTAGAATACAATGCACAATTCTGAATGTCACATCTCAAGAGGGATATTGTGGAGCTGGAGAAGGTGCAGAAAAAGCAGCCCAAAATATAGGAAGGCTTGAAAACCTTAAGAGACAATGGTTGGAGTTGTTTAGCTTAGAGGAAGTATTTTACAAGATTGATTTGTCTTATATTTACCCACAATAAGGAAAGAAAGCCAGTCCTTCCTAAGAGTTGGTTGGTTTATACACCAGAACAAGTCTCTCTCTTAAATGTTGCTCCTTGTCTTTAATTGATAATTCTTGTTCAGTTGAGGGAGGGGGTTGATCACAAACATTTTCCTTGGGCCCAGAATTCTCTCCTAATACCTTTGTTGGTAAATTAACAATAGACATAGAGATAAACTAAGCAATTTATTTATTTACAAAAATAGAGCTAAAATTTAAAAATATAAAGCTGCTTAGAGAGGGCTGTAAAGCACTGTGAAGTCGGGTATAAGTCTAAGACAGTGGTTCTCAACCTATGGGTCGCGACCCCATTTGGGGTCGATCAACCTCTTTTTGGGGGTCGCCAAAGGTGGCGATCCGCCATTTTGTCCCCTCCCGGGGCGCGCCGCGCCTCCAGGGGGGCGGTGCCGCGCACGCGCGCTGCGCATGGGGGGGGCGGCACGCCTCCGGGGGGCGGCGCCGCGCATGGGGGCGGCGCCGCACCTCCGGGGGTTGGCGCCGCGCATGCGTGCTGTGCGTGGAGCGGCGCTGCGCATGCGTGCTGCGCGTGGAGCGGTGCTGCGCATGCGCGCCGCGCGCGGGCCCCGCCCCCATGCGCGCTGCGCCGCGCATGCGCATAACGTTTGTGTGACGGGGGTCGCCGTCACACAAACGTTGAGAACCGCTGGTCTAAGAGCTATTGCTATTGGATAGAATTATTGAAAGTTAGGTAGAATGTTATATAGGGATATGTAGCTGCTGGGGTCTGAAGTGAGAAAGATGCTTCAAGTCCACACTCAGCAGCTCCATAAAGAAATGGAGTCATGCAATCCCATAAAAATTCATATGTGAGTCAAAAAAGCATCAAAAAGGGATTAAGGAAATGACAACAGGGCTATGTAAGTATAATTATGAGAGTCTGATTGCATCTTTCTCAGTTCTGAAAGTTGGTCCACTCCTCTGTAAGATAACTTAAGTAGAGGATGAACACAACTGTCATTGCTATTGCTAAGAAATATTTAATCCACTCAACAGTAATTGCATTTCTGTGGACAATTTACACAATGATTTAAATCATAAAACAGTAAAATGATAAAACAGTAAATCATTAGAAATATATCTACCATATATGATTATCATCTTAACCTTTAACCACAAGTCTTGTCAGGGCAGAAAATAAAAAATGAGATGGTAGAGTTGTTTACTGCTCAGAAATTGAGAACAATCTTTGGACAAATGTAGTAATAGGCAGCACTCTTTTGGATATATCTATAGGTATCTATAGATATATAATATTAGTATACACACTTATATCAGTTATAGTTTACCAAACTGGGAGAAGTGTGCAGCAAGGCAATCAGAGAGCAGACAAAATTGGCTTTGCTTTCAGATTCATATTTATATATTCTGTATGTTGTTATGTCATGTTACTCTTTTTGGATTTATTGTTTGCTTTTTGTTGTTGCACACCACCCTAGAGTTACAATGAACTGAATACATAAATAAATGTCACTTAGGAAGACTACTCTTTGTTTGCACTCTCAAACAAATTCTATTTTTTAAAAACAAAATCTATGTTTTATTTTACTTGTGTTTATAGAACTGGCTCAAAGAGCATGCTGTTTCTTCTCAAGTGAATATTTCACTGAATTGATTCTTTCTTGGAAACACAATACTGTATTCTTGGTCTGCAGTGTGAATACTGCAGATTCTGACTTTTCCAAAATGTTGTCCAGATTTCTCTTTACCACACAAGGGTTGGTGGTAAAGAAATGGCAGAAAAAATAAAACAGTGATTGCATCAGAAGTAGTAAAAGTTTTCAACTGAAAACCTAGAAAGAGGGGTACCCAAAAGGACACTCAGAGCCGTTTCCCTTTCTTTATAAAGCAATTGCTAATATAAAAACTGATAGAGCAACAGTAGCCCCTAGTGGCTGAGTGTATTCAAATTAATTTCCCTTCTCTCTGTTGCCCTTAATACGACTGACAGGTTTTCATTGTGTGTAGCAGTCCCCTCTCCCACTTTTCTCCAGTCCTCTCCTGTGTTCTGTTTTTTGTTAGGATAGAAATATGAAACAGTGTCCCACCCATCTCTCTCTCTCCCCCCCCCCAGCATTATCTGGGTCAGGGAGCAGAATGCTGGATTTCTTGCTGATTTAGCCTGTGAGTGGGTGGGCTATACACTTCCTGACTTGCTGGCACCCTGATTTCCAGTACACTTTCTCTCTTTTTGTTTTAAAGGAGAAAGTCATCTAGTTGGTGACAAGGCAGTGACTTCATTGCAAGGCGATGACTTCATTGCATTCGATAACCTGACCCTTGTCTGTGCAACTCAATACTTCCTTAGGAATAATACTTCTTCAAGTTTAGCTCCGCTCCGGGGTGGTTTGTGCAGTTATTTACTTCTGGAGCAGCTCATTCATCAGGTAGTTTATTCATAGTTCATTCCCTTGAAATCCTCTGGCATGAGCAAATAGTGCGGAAGGGATTCTCCAACACTTCTTGGTAAAGTGGTCTCATTCTTACCATGACCCCGGTGGAGTCTTTGAAGGTGGAGGGCAAAAAAGTCAAGATGGCAGCGGTGATTGCCCAATTGAAGCCCTGCCCCTTTCTTATGTGCACTATGATGTACGTAAAAATGGGCAAAGCTTCAGTTATGTGGTTGTGATTACCATTTTGACAAACACCGTTCTTCAGGTGCTGAGACTGTGTAACTTAAACAGCCCAAATAGCCCAATATGAATTTGATAGGTCATCATGTTTTTTCCCCTCCTTTTTCAACATTTTAACGCATATATTGTGACACCAATTCTTCTTTATTCATAATTTTCACTGTATTTTAATAAGTTTTATTCTATTATTGATTCATTGAAATAATTCATTTGAAATAATCACATACAAAACCAAAAAAATTATATTAAATAAATAAGAAGGAGAAAAAAATTACATGAGGAACCTAGGGTTTCAAGCATGGCAATTCTTTTAAAAAAAATATCAAAGTTCCTAAAACTAGGAAGTGAGGATTACATCTTCATAGTGGATACAAAACCAGTTGCGGTAACATCACTCTCATAATAAAGATATTGTGTTTTGTTGTAGGCAATTCCATAACTGACAGTCTGAAAGGCCTTATAGATGTGGTTTTGCCATCAGCACGAGGACCTGGGCATATGATAGAACAATGGCAATGTTGATGGATATTACCTGTGCCCTATGGTTTTTGTGTGGCATTTTTAAAAAAATTACAGCTTTGTTTTGGATCATTTTTGGCTTTTTAAATAGTTTTTAATTGCTGTGAGCCAACCAGAGTTATACATTTAAAATGTGTAGCTATAGAAATTGAAACAATATGTTATAAATAAATACAATTCATTTACCAAGATTACTCACTTTTCTGGATATGGGCAATACAAACAAATGAACCAAACGGGCAGACAATTCACACAAGGTACTAAGAAACCCCCCCCTCCAAATCATTGTATGTTGATAAAATGCAGCAATTAGATTTCACACTGATCTAGTTGAGTGAGATGGGTAAGGTCAGCCATTGACTGTCTTAAGGTGATGAATAATAGGACAGAAAACTGGATAGACGAAGGTGGAGCTGAATATCCCTAGTATCCCTGTAATGCTTTCTGGAAGTGACCGTGTGAGACAGGAGGAAGAACTGGAGCCTAGATGGTCTGATTAATGAAATCTGAGTCCAAGGGATGGAGGTGAATAAAGCATCTCAGAAACGACCCTCCTTAATTTTTATAAGAGTAAAAGTAAGGAAAGGGAAAGATATGTTCAGATTTACAAAATTCTGTTACTGTAACCTTACCATATGGCATAAAGGTAGTTGTCAGGCCCAAGCCCAAAGACAACACAGTAAATTCCAATCAAGGGCAATTCTTTACTTGCTTATACCTGCTAGAGACAGAATCTTACTAGAGTAAAGCTATAACCTTCTAACCTATAGATATATAGGTAGTCCTCGATTTACAGCCAGTCACCTAGCGACCATTCAAAGTTATGATGGAATCCCTACCCCCAAACTACTTATGACCTGATTTCAAAGTTACAACGCTGCACCACCCCACAGTCTACATGATTGCATTTTGGGTGCTTGGCAACCAGCTCACCCTTACAACATTATCTGCCATCATGTGACCATGATTTTTGACATTTTGGCCAGTTTAATGCATTTATTTTGGGGTTTTTTTGCAAAGAAACAAACAAACACCATCCATTGGGGTTTTTCTCTGGAATTTACTGCCTCTTCCCTGAGAAACAGTGGTGCTTAGATTTCTCTCCGCCCCCCTGCACATGTTCCTTCTCCAGATGCACATGGCATGACATTAATAATTATTACTCAGGGTTTGTGCTTCTGATCTGGACAACCTCAAAGGGATGACAATTCCCTAGAACCCAAGTCTCTTCCAGGTCTCCCTTATCTCTATTTATTGACATATTACATAAACCTTTCCCCCAATTTAGATCTCACAAGGGTCCCTAAAATGTGGGAGTAGATTGATAGCAGTTGGAACTACTGCCCTTCTCCTTCTGGATATTGTCTGCTTCTGTATCACATTGGACACTTAGCTGAGTTCACTTGTACAAATTCATAATGCAAGTCGATGGTTGGGAAGATTTCTTTCTTTTGGCTCACATCTCCTGTGCCTAAAATACTGGCAAGTGGACAAGATGATAAAATTCTGCTTAGGCTTGTAAAAGCCTGATCTATTAAGCTGCAGGTCCCCGTTTGCTGCCTGAGTTACATTTTTTTCTATCTTCGCCTGTGGTCTAAGAGAGCCCTGGCTGACATCTGGGCTTAGAGACCAATAATATATATATTTTTTAAAAAAGTTGACAGTGATTGGACTGATACTTTGCTTGCATCCCAGGAACACCTAACTTTTTCTTTGTTCACTGCTCCGTCTGGCAAATTACATTTGCAAACAGTTGTACATATTGCTTGTGCTTTTGGAACAAAAAATAAAATCTGAGTACTGGAAGTAAAATATTATGTCTACTTGTGACTAACCCACGGTCTCTTCAATCTCTAACTGGCTGCACTCATACGTGGTGCTAAAACAATAATGTGGTCTGCCTGATTTGGCTTAGCCCATGAGGTAAATCCTAACCATTATTGAGATGGTTATCATCAAACCTTGGTTATCCCACAAATTTGAAATCAGATGCTTACATTAATCATAGTAAAAGATATCTAATGCAGCATATCAATAATTTAGCAATTATGTTTCTCCTAATTATTTAACAATAATTACAGTAAAGGTCAAGCTGCTTAAACTCTTGATCTGTAACCACTCAAACATTTATAGCCAAGTAGGCCATAGTTTTTTTAATAGGACTGGATGAATAAACCAATGGCTGGGCTTATACAGTATGTTAAATTTAACCTATATACACTGGCTTCACACAGCATATTTAATGAGTGCAGATGAGATAGCAGCTGAATTCCTTCAACATGTTCATAAGTAATAATCTTGGTTATTTTTGGTTGGGGGTTTAGTGTGTAAGTACAGTCTTCCTACCTGTGTGTCTGTGTGATCCCAGTCACTTCCAACTTCTTTTTCCATAAGGTTAACAGCCCCACACAATATTTATTTCCGACTTCTGTTTCTGGTAAAACTCAGAAGCAGGTTGGGATACTGTATCCTGGTCAACCACCAGTTGGCAGAAAATATTTGCCTTTATTGTCTCTCTTGGCTGTCATCTAATTGTTATTTGGCTTTTTGCATCCAACATATTATAAGTTTGTGGCAGTTTGGTCTCTAGGCTGCTAGTGAATCATCTCTAAATAATTAGTCCATAAAAATTGTGAAATGCTGGGCTGGGATATCAGCCTTGCAAGTTAGTTCAGACAAGCAGCACAGCCAGAAGTATTTTACTGTAAGGTTATATTAACAGAGTCTTTTAAGTCTGAAAGTACATCTTTTCTCTTTTGCCCTTACAGTTCAAGAAACTCAGGAGGGTCTCTTCTGAGAGTCTTTACATGCCCCCAATCCTTCTGCTGGCTCAGCTACTTCTTACTGAACATTGCCAAGTCTGCAACTTTCCCCCCTGTCTACCAAGGTCATTTCCACATACCACTACAGGGCAAGGCATGGGACCAGACTATTTGAGGGATTGGGTCTAGTTTAACGAAGAGAAGGACAAGGGGGGACATGATAGCAGTATTCCAATATCTCAGGGGCTGCCATAAAGAAGAGGGAATTAAGCTATTTTCCAAAGCACCTGAAGGCAGGACAAGAAGCAACGGGTGGAAACTAATCAAGGAGAGAAGCAACCTAGAACTAAGGAGAATCTTCCTGACAGTGAGAACAATTAATCAGTGGAACAGCTTGCCTCCAGAAGCAGTAAATGCTCCAACACTGGAAGTTTTTAAGAAGAGACGGGACAGCCATTTGTCCGAAATGGTTTAGGGTTTCCTGCCCGAGCAGGGGGTTGGACTAGATGACCTCCAAGGTCCCTTCCAACTTTACTACTATTACTATTACTATTACCTTTCTCTGGTTGCATCTACCCATCCCATTAGATTTGGCAAGAGAGACATGCTCAGGGGTCCCATCTTATAATGGAGTGCCAGCTGGCAGGACCTAAGAAGAAAGCCTTTTCTGTCCTGGTGCCTGTCCTTTGGAATATCATCTCCCAGGAATTCAGATAGGCCCTGACCCTAGTGGCTTCACTGGCTTTCCTCAAGCCCCTGAAGATGGGGCTGTGCCAGCAGACATGAAAACCCAGATGTGTGGTAAAGCCTGTGCAGTGGTTTTGTTGAAAGTTGTTGAGTGTTTTTATGCTTCGGCTGCCAATTATATATTTTATATGGTTTTTAATGCTTTTATATATTTACATTCCATTTGTTTTTGTTTTCAACCATTTTAAGCCACCCAGAGCCATGTATGTAGGATGGGTAGCTGTGCAAATTGAACAAATGAATGAATGAACGAATGACTGAATAAATAAATTGCACAACTTCAGAATGTCACCAGCCAAGCTGTATTTTAGCTGAAAGATACAAAAGAGGGAGGAGAGATTCTGGCATCTGACTTAATTTGCTCAGAGAATACACTGGGGCTCAGTCATGATACCGCTCAGACCGGTGAGGAGAATGAATCAAATTGATTTGGACAAAGCTTATGAAAACAAGACAAGATCCTCCATTGGGAATAATAAGTATGAGAAAGAAACAGAAAAGCAAAGGGTGGTGAGGGTGAAAGGACTGATCTGGCAAAGCTGTTTCGGTTTCCATGTGAAGTGAGTTACTGGAGGGGGATCCTGAGAATCTAGCCAAACTGGATGCCTGAAATGAAGTGATGGCAGATGAGCAAGGAATGGAGTGGAAGAGGCCTGAGCTGGAATAGCAAGTGAGACAGCAGCAGCTGCTGAAGAGAGCAATTTATAAGCCACCCAGAGTTGCTCGACAATGAGGTGGACAGCATGCAAATTTAATAAATAAAATAAAATAAACAATATTGGAGTTAATGTTCCCATCCACCATGAATGCACAAGGAAACCTTAGTGAGACCATGTTCTCTGAACTTAATGACTGATTTAGATAACTGTAAACTACCCTGCAGCATTGTTGTGAATACAACAGCGTAAGAAAATGTATGCAGGCAAACTACAGTAAGTCAATCTCTTTTATTATGAATGTTTAAGGCTGGGCGCAGCTATCCTTGCCAAAAGTTTACTTGGTTTTTTGGGGGGAGGGTTTGCTCAGTGAATTGTATGTATTTGTTGCTATGGTAAATAAACCCATTCTTTATACCTTATTTATTTATGCAATTTATATGGGTGCCCATCTCGCAGATGTGACTCCAACGTTAAAACAATGCAAAAAGAAAAAAGTTATCAACACAGCATTAAAAAGATAACAGTGGTCACCTAGAACAAACCCAATAAGCACTCAGAAGAACAGTAATATCTCATGGGTCACTTAACCATCATCTAAAATATGGTAAATTAAATACTCTCCCAGTACTTATATCTTAGTGCACATC